>NW_016215117.1:0-1704 GCF_001687245.7 Rhagoletis zephyria | reverse complement strand
TTTTTTTCGAATGGTGGCAACCCTATCCAAATTCTTTTCTATATTAAATCTTTTTGTGCATTCTCGGTGAAATAGAATTATTGCGGTTTATGTAAATTTCTTCTTTTTTTATATATCGGGTATCTGGCAACACCATTTTCCCAATTTTTCTTTACGAACCTTCTACAGATAGAAAGAAATAAAATTAAATAAAAACAAANCAGAAACCTACGAACCAAATTTTGTTGAGATATCTCAATTGTTGCTCGAGTTATCGTGTACACGGACGGACGGACAGACAGACATGGCTTAATCGATTTCCCTATTCATTCTGAGCATTTATGTATACATTTGTCTATATCTATCTCGATTCGTTTTGGCTGTTACAAACAACCGTTATGTGAACAAAATTAATATACCCCTGTGCACAAGTGCGCTCGGGTATAAAAATATCTCAGATTAAACCGATAACTTTTTGGTGTCCAACCTAAGATTATCGATTATACTTGCGAAGAAGAGGAGGAATGTCAAATGTAAAAGTAAACAAAAATTGACGTTAGCAAGGAAAAGCGGTTTGTAAAGGTATTTTTAATCAAATATTAAGTTAAAACATATTTAAGTAGCATAATATGTGTAGCAGAAAAAAGTGACCACGGTGGCACAAAGAAGAAGCTTAACTTTTTCTCGAATTGTGATTGAGATTATATTTTTATGTTAACGTCCTTTAATGCTTTGCCGTACGCATATGTTTACACATCAAATTTCATGGATAGCTAGTACTCATGCCTTTTTTTCGAATGGTGGCAACCCTATCCAAATTCTTTTCTATATTAAATCTTTTTGTGCATTCTCGGTGAAATAGAATTATTGCGGTTTATGTAAATTTCTTCTTTTTTTATATATCGGGTATCTGGCAACACCATTTT
The DNA here is from genome assembly GCF_001687245.7 of Rhagoletis zephyria. NCBI lineage: Eukaryota > Metazoa > Arthropoda > Insecta > Diptera > Tephritidae > Rhagoletis > Rhagoletis zephyria. Next base: position 799 of record NW_016215117.1, on the reverse strand, counting down.
CCCAATTTTTCTTTACGAACCTTCTACAGATAGAAAGAAATAAAATTAAATAAAAACAAAGCAAATCCCTTGGCCGTTCTTGAATTTGAAGTAGAATTTTTTAAAATAAGACAGTTATGAATTTTTCTTTAAATGGGCGTGGCCCCGCCCTCTTAAGATGAAATGTTGTATCTCTGTAGTCCCTTTACCAATCCCCACAAAACTCGGTGCGAACATTGCTTGGGGCCTCACTAAGAAACCCGGTGAATTTTTTTTTAATCAGACAAGAACTACGCCCACCTGCCATATAACGATAATAAATGAGTAACTGTTTAAGCTAATTTGGCACCGCCCACTTACGCCTGCATATGTATGTGTATCTCGATACCCAGTTTATCAATTTCTACCAAACTCGGTACATTTAGCAACCTTGGCGCAAACTGTTAAAAATTTTTGAAGTCGGACTAAAATTACTGCCACTTACCAAATAACGGTAAATTTCAGAAATACGAACACTCCGATCTTTCAATAACTAAAGATGCCAACTTACGACAATCTTTTAACAAGACACAAGATTATTGATTTTTGTTAAATGGGCGTGGCACGACCACTTATGAATACATCAGTATATATCTATAACCGCCTTATCGATCTCCACCAAATTCTGTCCAATTATTTCAATATATCATATCATATTATTGAAACTGTTTGACATCGGGAAAAATACTTTTCCTTATCATTGTAAATGATTAATATTTAATAATTCGTTTGTGAGGTCAGACAGAATTGAATTCTTTATTTGAAAAGTATTTTCTTTTAT
>NW_016215116.1:0-1704 GCF_001687245.7 Rhagoletis zephyria | reverse complement strand
TTATGTGTTTTGAATTCAATGGCTTGGCTCTGACAACAAAGGAGTTTTACGTATTTCATTGCATCTTTGTTTTTCACATTGTATCTTTTCAGATTAAGTTGGTTGTTGTTACTTAAAACTCGCTACATCAACCAAGAAACCAGTTCTGATAAAAATGACTTTTAAATTTTTTCGCCGTAAGAATATTTACTTTTTATTTACTGAAATGACATTCTTGCAGCGTAAGAAGTTTCTGGTTATGCAAAAAAAAATAATTATAATAGTCGTTTCGTGCTTTTTTTTAAAAATAATGTATATATGGGAACTGGATGATATTTTCGTTGGATAAATTTATATATTTTTCAATGTTGACAATTTGCCTGATTTAAAATTAGATGAAAAAATTTTGTGTTTGGAAAAAAGAAAGAATTATTTGTGCTTTCTTCTGGGGAGGTGTGCTGAGTTTTTAAAAGACAAAAAAATAAAAAAAAAAAACCTTATTTATTGAAATTTTCACGCTTGTGCACTTTTATGCCCAAATTTGTGCAATAAAAAAATTTAATAAAATCAATATTAAAACGGACGTTTTAGATAAAAATAGTTTTGCACAGTTATTCCTAATACAGTGGTCCACAAAATAATAGGAGTGCGATATTTTGGTCAGTTTTTGCTATTTGTCTTTTGTTTATTTAATGTTTATTATTTTTATACAAAAGTCAAGCTGGGTATACAACAAACAACGAATTAATTCATATTTCATTCTTTGTACAAAAATTATTAAAATTCTGTAAATTTTCACCAAAATATCAAACTTTTTAATCAGAATCTTCAGAGAAAATTCTGGTNTAAGTTTAAAGCTGCTAAAAAATTCCATTGATTTTTGGCAATTTTTTTTTGCTGGCACTGTCCCCATATAAAAGAAAATTGTCGAACATACTTTGTATGGAAAAAACGTGAAACACCTTCAACCGAAAAAATTCTCAAAAATCAACGGAATTTTTTAGCAGCTTGAAACTTGCACTTCTTCAGACTAGAATTGAATGGGCTACAAAACTGCATACCAACATTTTTTCTAAAGATTCTGGTTAAATAGTTTGAAATTTTGGTGAAAATTTGCAGAATTTTTATAATTTTTGTACAAACTTGAAAATGTAAATTTATATGGTGTTTGTTGTATTACCAGCTAGGCTTTTACAAAAAAATACGAAACATTAAATAAACTAAATACAAATAGCCAAAACAGGTTAAAATATCCCACTCCTATTATTTTGTGGACAACTGTAAATGTAAACATTTTATTGTAGTTCTACTCACCTTAATAATAATCCAATGCCAAGGCGTTGTTTTCCCATTTTGAAATTCACTTTTTCGCTCTCTCAAGGATTTTATGTCCTTTTCCAAAAAAAAAAATTTAACGCACCGCACTCGTCGTCACACAGGATATTTATTTATTAAGGTACAGAATGTGTTTGCTCTTAAACGTAGGTGGTTGCGTAGAGTTTTACTTAAATATTAAACTGTTAAATAAATTAAAATATTCGTTGTTTGCTTTATATTTTAGTAGATAAATATTTCTTTAATAATTAAAATGCTTAAATATTTGGCACTTTGTGAATTTTATACTTATTCATTAACGAACTAAACGAGGAATGAAACGTTGTTGGTCGTAGCAGCAACACAGCTTAACTTAAAATTTTTACGAAAAATTTTTTATTTTTTTTTTTT
>NW_016215115.1:0-1704 GCF_001687245.7 Rhagoletis zephyria | reverse complement strand
AAAAAAAAAAAATTACCAATATCAAAAACCACCTCAGAGTTTTTATCATAAAACCAGCCAAAATCTACAAAGCGCTATGGAAGTTGGACCAAATATTAGTGCAAAGATCAGCCTACTAAGAAAAGATAAAAAGAATTATTGTAGTGTCACACAAAAAAGTACGACAATGTCTAATGCGAAACAACCCCCTGTCGTACGCTTTCGTACGACGTGGCCAGGAAGTATTAGATGTCGTACCAAAACGTACGACATGGCACTCAATGTGTTAAAAGGTCGAACTTTTTACGAAAGTTTGTTATTTTTTTTTTATATTGCACAAAGTTTGAAACTTGCATTTATACGGTTTTCGTTAAAGAGTGTACTATATATTTATAAAAAAAATACTCAAATTAAATAACAAAACATAATAATTGTGGAAACTTGGCAAAATTTGGTGCGCCTAAATTATTTTCGACCACTGTTTGTAAGGAGATATATAAAAAATTGTTATTCTTTATTTGTTAACTAGCTTTATGAAAGTTTGGTTTGGTCTATGAATACATAACGTCGTTTAAAGTACAAAACCGCGTATCGTCATTCTGCAAAACCGCGTAACTGACATTTCCTGCCAAAAATTGGATTTGCTCACACAATCCCGTTACGCGGTTTTGCATTTTGTTGATAAGCGGTTTTGTACTTTAAACGAAGATAATAATAAAATAAACAAATCGGGGAATTTCATTGTTGAAGGAATTCTCAAAACTGAGTTGGCTGCCCTGGTATGTATCTACAAGCTGCGATTTGTGGTGAATTTCTTGATATTCAATTTTGCACCACTGCTATAGCTACGGTGACCATCCGACCTGTATTATACGGGACAGTCCTCTTTTTTTGACCCATTGCCCTGGTAATTTATTTATTTTATACGGGACGCCAAATTTTCTGTATTTCTTTCAATGTCCTGTATTTGTCCCGTATTCGGTATTTCGACGCCTTAACAGCTCATTAAAATGGTATGCCATGAACCACTTTTAAGTGATTTTGTTTTCTCCATTAACAGTTATTATTTTCTAATCTGAATTCCTGTGATTCGAATCGAGGAATATATACAGTGAGCAAAATATAAATTAGGACTCGACATTTTGCCTATTTTTCTTTAGTTTATTTATTTANACCATATGAATTCAAATTTCCGACTTTCTGCAAAAAACCATAAACATTAATTCTGATGTTTTACGAAAATGTCTACTGTTTTCATTGGAATCTTTAGAAAAAAATTTGATTTGCAGTTTTGTAGCTCATTAAAATTGAGTATAATAAAGTGCATGTGGAAAGTGCTGCTCATTTGCTTCTCTTTTAAAAAAATTGTCGAACATACTTACATTGTATGAAAAAATGCGTAACGTAAAAAAAAAAAATTGCCAAAAATGATTTTTTAACAAATTTTGCAAGGTAAAAGTTTCAAGAAAAATATCCTAGAAATTTGTGATGTTACTAAAAGGATGCTGGCTAATACATCTAGAATCGTGGAAGAAGGCTTTAAATCTGTAAGTGGTTGTGGAAAAAATTTGCAAAATTATTCTTTGTCCCGTATTCGGCTCCCATAAATATGGTCACCGTAGCTATAGCTGCAACAAAACGCCAACTTCACTGCTTACCGCACTGCCGCACCACCTCAAACTCTGCTCCAGAAAAGCGTGTTTTCCAATTGCATGTACATAAATA
>NW_016215114.1:0-1704 GCF_001687245.7 Rhagoletis zephyria | reverse complement strand
TAAAATGGAATGTGAAAGGTTGACTGCCAAGTTCACAAATCAAATAAGAATCAATTCAAGGCGAAGTTAATATCTATTGAGGAGTGGGACTTGGCATGCACAATAATGTTTTAAGAATGTAAATCGGCCTTTATAAGGTCCCGAAAATCCCGGGATTCTTGGCAAATAATCCGGGGATTCTCGGGATTTGTAATTCGCACGGATGGCCATAATAGAAACTCCTTTTCTTTACCAGTATTGCCTATATTTCTTTTTTTACCTTTCATGAGCATGAAATGGTATTATAACTTTGGTCCGATGTTTGTAAGTACCATAATAAGAAGATATAGACCCATTAAAATGTAACTTAAAAGATCAGAACGGCGAGCTGAATCGATTTAGCCATGTCCGTCTGTCCGTCTGTCTGTCTGTCCGTCTGTTTGTATGCGATCTAGTCTCTAAATTTTCGAGATATCCGTATCAAATTTGGTAGGTGGGTGTATTTTTATAATGTATTAATCATTTGTCGGAACAGGAAGAATTGGACCACTATAACATATAGCTCCCATACATCTGATTGTTCAGATATGAGATTTTTCGTTATAACTTCTCCATTTATGCAGCTAGGAACATGCAATACTTTGCAATACTTCCACCCATTATCAACAGAAAACTTAGAGTGAAAATTACAAGGATCGGGTCACTATAACCTATAGCTCTCATACAACTGATTGTTCAGATATAAGATTTTTCGTTATAACTCCTCCATTTAAGTAGCTAGACACATGAAATTTTGCACTGTTGTAACTTATTATCAAAGGAATACTTTCAGTGAAATTTGCGAAGATCGGGTCGCTACAACCTATATCCACCATACAACTGATTGTTCAGATATGGGGTTTTACTGTAAAACTCCTTTATTTGGACAGCTAAAACCGATAAATTTCGTAAGCTGCTCTTACTTGTTTATTAAATAATTAAAAATTTTCTTATTGTCTAGCTCATTGTACATAGAACACCACGCGACAGTAAATTTTAAACACAAATATCAATATATTGGCGAAACCATGGGCCAAATATAGTAAAATTGCGTTTTTAGTTTTTCACTCTGATGTCTGTAATTTAAAAATGATTCCAAAAATTCTGAGAAATGTGCTTAGAGAGGAAGTATAGGTATCAAATTAAAGAGGAAATCCTGTAGAATTTAAACAAATTCAAGTTTTTGGTGCAGACGGACTGGTAAGTATTGAAAATGTCCTTTTAAAATTTTATCATTGAAATTTCGCAAAATATTTGTTTATGAAATATATGCAAGAATTTATTTAATCGACCTTTAGTTATAGATGATTTTTCTGGTTTCTTTTCCAGCCTGAGGTCAAGTTTTTATTTTTGTTTTACAAGTGTCCGATANTTTTACAAGTGTCCGATATTTCGGCTCTCAACGAAAGCCATCTTCAGGGACTCTAAATACAAAAACACTTAGAATACAACAAATTTCAACAAAAAGGCAAATCGACTTACATTAAAAGAAAAACTAACATAAAGCACAAAAGACCAAAGAAAATATAAATTATTTTTGCGTAGATGATTTCATCCTATGCTGTCAAGTGGCTGGACTTCGACTGATTTTGGTTTGTATTCTTTTTGTTTTATCGATCAGGTGTCTATAAGCATGGGCGACGTTCTCTGTGTCCGTTTTGTAATTTATTCTTAATTCTGTCGGTG
>NW_016215113.1:0-1705 GCF_001687245.7 Rhagoletis zephyria | reverse complement strand
GTCGAGTGTATTCAATTAGACTCTTATTTTTGGCAACAATATACAAATACTATACATGCATACAAAGCCACAATGTCTGCGTATAAACGAGTCCTAAATATGTACAATAAAATGCACAAATATACATATGTATGTANGTCTGCGTATAAACGAGTCCTAAATATGTACAATAAAATGCACAAATATACATATGTATGTCAATATATTGCAGCTATTTGCTGCCAATCAACGGGGCATGGCAGTACAAACTTGCAAATGGCTTTTATCAATGTGCAATTAGCTCAAAGAATGAAGTTACATAATTTAAAAGGCGCATAGGAATGCATATAGATATGTACATAAGTACATATGTGGGTATTTCCATCGCCTACAGAGTAAAATCAATCTTATAGGAATGGAAGTCGCTGATAAACTACATGTAACCATTATATTGCGTTTAGTAAAAACGAAAAAACACAAGGGCGGTCGAAACTTTAAGGTCCAAAATATAGCTGAAAATAAGCTGGTATCATTCCGGTAAAAAACGGAAGTGGTTTCAGGACACATGAAACTTCCATTTTCACTTCGTGTTTTACGGAAATAAATTTTTCGTTTTCATTTTGCGATTTACGACTTTGGGGCACGTAATGTTTTGATTTGAAAATTGAACGAAAAAATGTTTACGATTTCAGGCATTTCATATCACCGCGGCCACCTCTGTGCACGACCTCTAAGGATTTGGATGAAAGTTGAAGAGGTTGAGGGTCTAGGTGACATGAATATACGTGCAGCATATTTTGCCAATTTACACGGGACTTAAATTTTAAGAAAACGTCATAAATACCTTTCTTTAAAGTGCTGAATCTTGGAAAAACTTTTAACGAAACTGAATGAGACAAAATGTATTTGTCCCGTCCTATTATGGGATTTCTTAAACTGATCCAACCAAGTGTTTGTTTTTATATTAAATTAAATATAGTATCGGTGCGACAATTTTGACCTTACAAAATACTTTAGTAATACTAGTTATAGTATGTATATTAGGTATATGTATGACTTTGTTCTAAAATTATATGGGAAGAGGATATGGAATGATCAGAAACCGACAAAAATAACGTTTTTGTGAAAATTTGGTACAAAAGTTCCAATTCCGAGCAACATTTATCGAAAAGAATTTTTTTATTGCAAATAAATAGGGTATAAATACAGTGGCGGACCCAGGTAGCGGAAATTGGGGAAATGAATGGATGCTTTTGAAAATTTTAATTCATAGAAAAAGTGTGTCAAATTTCACTTGAGTTGAAATTTTAGCTGTGTGCTAACAGTTTTTCGAATTCAGAATTTTCAAAATTTTAAAATTATGTACTTAATTCTAAATTTTTACTTTTTTTTTTTATATTTTCGAATTTGTATAATTTTACATNCACAGTTGAAATTCACAGCAAATTTGAATATTTTCACAGGTTCAGAAAACAACTAAAATTAATATTATTAAATTTCTTGAGATTTCTTATTTTTAGGATAATTTCCAAAATTTCAAAAACTATCCAAATCCGGGAGGTTCTAGAAATTTTGGTAAAAAGAGAATATTTTGAAATGTACAAATTTATTGAGATCTTAAAAATTTGTATATATTTCAAAATTTTGAGAATTTTATTTATCCTAAAATCCATGCTCAAATATAAAAATGTGAAACATCACAAATTGTCGAAAAATTCTTATGCTC
>NW_016215112.1:0-1705 GCF_001687245.7 Rhagoletis zephyria | reverse complement strand
TGATGTAGCTTTATTCGAATTGTAATACGCATTTAATATCATCTTCCGAATAAAACGGATCGATGTTTGTAAATTTTAGTTGGAGATTATTCAATATTGNCTTTATTCGAATTGTAATACGCATTTAATATCATCTTCCGAATAAAACGGATCGATGTTTGTAAATTTTAGTTGGAGATTATTCAATATTATCAAATTCACCCTCTACCAACTTAATTTTTACATATTTCGTCTGTTTTCCCTTAATTTGATAAAATACTTCTTCCTAGTTACGACTTAGTTGCCGCTGCAGCCGAAACTAAATTTTAAGTCGGTACTTAGCCAGAAAAGTCGAAACTAAGGCGACTATGAATAGCTTTAGTTGTGACTCAGAATAGTTTCGACTTAGTTGAGTACTAAATATGACCATGAATATGCGCCAATGTTATTAACAGCTCAACCTAATATTACCGGCGAGAGTTTTTTTACGCACGCACGCAAGTTTTTCTCATTTGATAAACCGAAATCAATTTGCGTGCGTGTTTTCTCAGAGTTGCATTTCTGTCAAATTTAGAGAAGTTTGCTGAGAAAAATTTGAATCCATAGTCGCGCCAAAATGCCAATTGAGCATAAACCTCAAATCGAAATGTCACGCAAGACAAATCTTGGAATTTGAGTTAGCTTTTTACGCACGCATATAAGGTTGGCCTGTAATAATTCTTCCGGATATAAATTGGGCTTTAAAGAGCAGATAGTTAGGATTGCATGCGGTGGGATTTGAACCCGCGGCCTCGGTGTTTTAAGTCAACATCTCAATATCTACGTTTTGAAATAATAATAAAGTCCGGCGCTATAAAATATGTTAGTGTTTGGCCGAACTTCTCCTCCGGTTTGTCGAGTGCGCCTTAATGTTGTGGCACAAAGGCTGCTTCAAGCTGTTTTTCATTTTCNTTGTGGCACAAAGGCTGCTGCAAGCTGTTTTTCATTTTCAAGAACGAGTTAAAACTTCCAAAACAGTTCACTTTACAGCGAAAAACGTGTTTTAATTTTGCTAAACGCGAAAATATTGCACTTTTCACCTAATCTATTAGAGAATAGGTAACATTTTAGTGCACTCCATTGCTTTGCAATTACGACTGCGGCAGCATCTCCGCGAGATTGATTAGTTAATTTGCTAATGGAGGCTGCTTGGAGCAGAAGCAAACTCATTGTGAGGAAATGCTGTTAATGTAATAATAATAAAGAAACATTTCGGAAACGGGTTTGCCGTGCCCTATGTACACAAAATGCAGCGATTCGTCCCAGCGCTACACTTGCATCTACGCATCTTGCATCTTGACGGTTGTCGCAATTTAACACACAGCACTTCATTTTGTTAGTTTTTACGCAGTCTTCAACTCAAAAATCACTCTCTTTCGCTGATTTGTAAACAAAGGTTTATTTACAAGTTACCACAACTGTCAAAATCGGCAAAACCAAAGTAGCGGTACCACTGACGGCGCCACCTCTGTTCGCTGCATCGTGATGCGAGACCTATATTCAGATAAATTTTTTGGTTTCTGGTATCGATATCTGGAATATCGAGTCTTTTTATTCCAATATTAATGGGTACCCGATATTTTTAAAGCGATGCTTTAAATGAGTACGATATCGATACTTTCGATTCGATATCGAGTCCCTAACTAGAAATGGACCGATTCGAGTAAATACAAGTTGCGATCCCGTA
>NW_016215111.1:0-1705 GCF_001687245.7 Rhagoletis zephyria | reverse complement strand
GGGGAGGTACGACCAAAAAACTACGCAATTCGAATTTGGCAACGAAAATAAGAAGCATGATAAAAAAACAATAGTAGTTTTAAATTATTTATTTTTATCGTTTAAAAATTATAAAATCTGCGCAACTTGATACAAATTCTTGTTTCTAAAAAATGTTTAAAAAATAAAAATAAAATAAATGATTAGTATGTGGTGCCGATGTTGAGGCTGGTTTTTTGGGGAATAAGGACTGGTGATGAGAGAGGGAAACAGATTGGCAGGCAGACAGGCATGTTGACCAAGTGAGGACTGGTAAAACTTGGTTGGGACTTGGTTAAACGGAGGCACTGCAAGTAAAAGTTATTAAAATAACATTAGTCAAAATACATTTTTAAGTGTTCTGAAACATTTTTTTTACTGAAAACTATTATAATTTAAGTTTTATTTTTTTATTTTTTTTCATTTTTATTTGATTTTGATTAAAAATATTAAAAATAATTGTAAAAATACTAAATTGACTAACAAATAACGCCAATTTTACAAGGTGAATTTGTATTAACAAATATATTTTTATGAAAAAAGCTTATAAAACCAAAAAGTTTGTTTGAATTAAACGTTAATTTTACAACACTAATTCAACTTAAATAAATAATGATTTTTAGTGTAATTTTGTTTTTTGTTTTTCAAAAAAGTTTAAGTGATGGTATTATTACAATTTGTTAATGTAAACAATTTTTAAAACATATGTTATTTAAAATTTTTAGCTTTTGATCTTTGCGGTTCTGACGGCTGGACGCCGTACAAAGACGAAAAATGCATCAAATATTTTCCTCAAAAAATGATTACTTTTGGAGAAGCTGAAGATTTTTGTATTTCTCAAAGTCAAGAAAGTAAAGAAAATGAATTTCTGTTCAAATCTGCATTAAGCGAAAGTCAAATTGAAGCCCGTTTACTGACAGTGACCACCGCCGAGGAACAGAATTTTATTGTGAACCATCTTTTAAGCAATAATAACATTGCAAACGTTTGGCTTGGGGCTCGTTTTGAGGCAACTAGCAAAAGTTTTTGCTGGAGGGACACCTACAACAAACAAGTAGTGATAGGCGAAAAATTAATAAATGTCATCAGCAAAGACGGTTACAGCAAGGAAGTGTACACTAATTGGCTAGACGGACATCCAAAAACCAATGCAACTGATCAATGTGTCAAAATGACTGCCAGCAAAAACAACCAAGGTCAATGGATTGAAGTGGCATGTTCTGAAAATAATGAGGTTGTTTGTGAAAGAAATCAAGTCTGGTCTGTATATAAATTTCAACAAGCTTTGCTGAAACTGAGAAAAGCCGAAGAAGAAACAAAAGCTGCCGTGCATTCGGTTTTTAGCAAACACTGTAAAAAATAATTTTAATTTTTCTAAAGTATGTTAAGCAAAATTCTTGTTTTAAAAAAAATTATTTTTGTTTTTTAAATAAGTTTAAAAGTTGAAACATAAAATGTTTTTTAATTTTTTAATGCAATTTTTTAATAATTTTCTAAATTCATGATCATGTTTTATTCAAAACAAGCCGACACAGCCAACAAATCAAAAACTTTTTTAATTGTAGCAAAAAAAACAAAAAACAACCTAAATAATGTTAAAAAACAAAAGTGTCTTTATATAAAACTTTATAAAAATTGAAAAAACTGTTTTAAAAATTGCACCCAGATTTGTGATTTTTACTTGCGT
>NW_016215110.1:0-1705 GCF_001687245.7 Rhagoletis zephyria | reverse complement strand
ACGCCATGTTTAAGTGACAAATTGAATAGATTTGTTAAAGGCTCGCAGACGGTTTCAGCGCAGTTTTTAAGAGAACAGGTCGGAATATGATCAGGTCCAGTCCTAAATGACGCTTTTAAGGTTTTTAAAGAGTGTAAAACTTCATCGGAAGATATTACTGGAATATAAGCAGAGTTGATTGGACAAAGCTCGTACGGATAGTCTCCACTTATAGGGAAGTCTACAGAATAATTGGACCTAAAGAACCGAGCAAACATGTTGGCAATGAGTTGGCTGTCGCTAGATACAGTGTTGCGATAATGCATAGCGGACGGAAAACCATGTGCCTTACGCTTTGAATTTACGAAACCATAATTTAACATAAATATGAATTATAACATTTCTTGTTTAATGCAAAGTAGCTATGCCGCAAAACTGAGTACCTTAGGTAATCACTGTGTAAGCCCGTTCTTTTATACAGTTTAAAAGNGTGCCTTACGCTTTGAATTTACGAAACCATAATTTAACATAAATATGAATTATAACATTTCTTGTTTAATGCAAAGTAGCTATGCCGCAAAACTGAGTACCTTAGGTAATCACTGTGTAAGCCCGTTCTTTTATACAGTTTAAAAAAATACGACTTTTTATTTTCCAATTTTTTAAGCTTTTTAGTGAACCATAATTGTATTGGTTCTTCATGAACNCCATGAGACCAATCATAAACCACAGATCGGCCCCAAGCTATAAACTATCAAAACACTTAAAAACTATACTAAAGGACAACCTTGGATTGCCCAATAAGTACACAATATCTAATACAACGGAATTGATTGAAAAAATAAAAGACTCAGCGATCACGATGGATACTAAACTGGTATCATTCGACATAAAAGATCTATACCCATCGATACCAATAACGGAAGCAATAGATAACGTATTCAAAATACTGATTGAAAAAACAGTAAACAGAGAAATCGCCGTAGAGATACTAATACACTCAGAACGACGTTGCATCAAAATTACTTCAAATTTGACAACAACATATACATGCAAACAAACGGGCTAGGCATGGGCAACCCCACATCGGCGATCCTTATGGAGGTATTCATGCAGAATTTGGAAGAAAGGTACGTGGAGTATCTTACATCACAACTAGGAGCGACGTTCTACGCCAGATACGTAGATGACATCATATGTCTTATAACAAAGAAAAATGAAGGACAGATATTGGAATACCTCAACAAACAGCACAGCAATATAAAATTCACAATGGAACAAGAAATGCAAGGAAAGCTAAATTACTTAGATCTGACGATAAAAATAAATAAAAGCACCAGCAGTCTGCAATATGAAATTTTTAGGAAGCCCACAGCCACAGATACAATAATACATAATACATCGAACCATCCTCATCAGCATAAAAAAGCCGCTTTTAGACAGATGATCAATAGAATTGAGCGAATACCACTAACATAAGAAGGATACAACAAAGAACTGAACGCAATATATGCCATAGCGGCTAATAACGGATACAAAAGAGATCTGGTAGAGGAAATCCGAAGGGAGCACAAAAACAAAAAGCCAAACAAAGAAGAAAACAATAACAAAAATTGGGCGGTATTAACCTATACTGGAAAGTCAATGTACAAACTTGCAAAGCTGTTCCAGAAACATAACCTTCGCACATCATTCAGAACAAATAACAACGTGGGACGGATACTAC
>NW_016215108.1:0-1705 GCF_001687245.7 Rhagoletis zephyria | reverse complement strand
TTTTTTTTTTTTTTTTTGGAATAAAAGAAGTATTGGAATTTGAAATTTAAAACACTTATTAAAAAGTGTCGATGAACGAAAATTGTAATATATCGAGTTCAGTGTTATTAAACACTGTATGTCTACATGAAAATAGGTGATCTGTTTGCTGAAAAGACTGAAGGTTTGTAACCGAAGCATACATGCGGCCCTGGTGTGGTATGAAAATCATTCTTTCAAAAATGCAGAAACAATTGTTTACATGTGAGCTTTTGCAGTTGGTGCGGACAAATACTTGTTCATTTGCATTTTTAGGTATTTACTTACATAGTTTATTTATATATATAGATGCGAATACTCATATATATGTACGCGCACACTTAAATCGACAGGTTTTACAAATTGTAAAAAGTTAACTTATGCACTGAAAACAAGAATTAATTTTTTCGGGTATGAGGAAACTCATTTAGGAAACTTTAAGTTTTAGATACTTGCGAAATCTTAATGTCATTATATTAATTTTAATAATAATTTTTCCTGCATTGTTATCTTATCGATCGTTTATAGTTTATAATGGAATTAAATTCTTTGAATACTTTATGATCAATCGAGACCTATAACTACGGTTAGGTTAGGTTTGGATAAATTAGATTCAAGGGGCTGCCGTTGTGGTACCATACCGGATCTTGTTTACAATCCTCACTCTCCAATAAAAACCACTGACTGGAATTGGCCATTTAGCAAATGCCATCTTCTTATGCCTGTTATATCTCTGAGGTGTCCAAAAGTTTCTGCACCCACGAACCTCAGTCTACTCCTCGCCAGGGCGGGACATTTATAAGGTAAGTGCCTTACTGACCGGAGTTCCTACTTGCCTCTGCAGCACCTGCGGAAGTCATTCAGTATATAGTCCAGCAGTATAGAGACCAACACTTACCGGCAATTTAGTACCACCCACATTCATCCAAGAAAAGCCACGGATGGTGTATCAGGGGTCCTCGTTACACAACATTTTAGAAATTACACGGACCACTTAGCCAATGAATGGGGAAAAAATATTTCGGCCTGTGTAACAATGAGCAATCCTGGCCGTCGTATATTGCATATTTTGCTTTTAAGTCTCCTTGTAAAGAGAGATCTTAACTGTCTTATACTTACGCTTGGCAAAATATTTTAACAAAGCTTTGCAGAGATCTCACAGGTGGAAATACGATCATCAGCAGAGTTCATAAACCGAGAGAGCTCATAAATTTTAAAGGTTCCATATATTATTACAGCGCTGTTATTCTTGACCCAGGTGCTCTTTTTACATTTTTACTTAAATTCCGACTTTTTACTTTACAACAGTATTCTTGAGCTCAGTACCGAAGCCGAAGCTGCTATTTCGAAGATCACTCGTCTCCTCATTCCAGCAGGAAACGAACACGCAACTTCCTATTTTTGTTTCGATTTGCAACTTTTGAAATATTTAAAGGAAATTATAAATTTTCCGGAGAACTTCAGGCCACTACGTCCCTTGATTACTGTGAATGTGCGAAAAAGGTGGGACTTTTTTCCCCCAAAAAAAGTTCACACTATTTCTTACGGTGCAATACATTTGCCTTGCAACCAGTTAGTGTACTCGTATTTTCCATATGTAGGCGCATGCACACACAAACACAAACACATATCCGTAAAAAAAAACAAAAACGCCGCTTTCGTTGGATTTGTGTTTGTAATTGTTTTA
>NW_016215107.1:1036-1705 GCF_001687245.7 Rhagoletis zephyria | reverse complement strand
GCTACTGAGAGTGTACACTTTTTATTGTTGCACCCTTCGGTAGGTGCGTTGACGTCGTGGCATTCTATACCACCGCCTTCTCAGCTCAACCATCTCAGCTCCCCCCTCCAATATTGCACCACATTGTTTTTTTTTGCATTGCATTGTTTTGCGTTGTTTATTTCCGTAAATGTACCTACAAATTATATTCGTGGAAAAAAATGCCATGCCATTGATATAAAAACAAGAAAACAACAAAAAATTTACATTGGTAGGAACAGCGCAACCGACACCCGACAACAACCAAACCCAGTAAGCCGGTGAGTCAGTCAGCCACCAGCAGCAAGCAAGCCACCGATCGACAGGCATGTGAGCGCAACGCCATTCACAGGAAATTAAAGCAGCAAACAATGCAGCCAGCAGCAAACTGTGGCTGCGCTGTCAGTGGTGCCGACAAAAAAAAAAGAAGCAAAATCTGTGCAGCGACAAATGCTCCCAGGATATGCAATGGATACGCAATGTAATATTGTTGTAAAGCGCTTGCTTTCCTACATACAAACGCACACACACACACACACACACACACACGTGCACATGCCCAGCAAGCAGGCGTTCAGACTTTTAGGCGGGCGGGTGGTCGGGCGAAAAGCGACCAATGTATTGCCACTGTTCGCTGCTGGTCTTTAGCTG
>NW_016215107.1:0-803 GCF_001687245.7 Rhagoletis zephyria | reverse complement strand
AAATGCTCCCAGGATATGCACAGGATACGCAATGTAATATTGTTGTAAAGCGCTTGCTTTCCTACATACAAACGCACACACACACACACACACACACACACGTGCACATGCCCAGCAAGCAGGCGTTCAGACTTTTAGGCGGGCGGGTGGTCGGGCGAAAAGCGACCAATGTATTGCCACTGTTCGCTGCTGGTCTTTAGCTGTTGTTGTTGTTGTTGCTACTGTCGTTGCCGATTTGCCTGCGGCCAAATAAACGCCCTTTCATTGCTGGAGTGCATTGTCAAGCACACGTACACACTCATACAAATAAACAGATGCAGAGGCAGAGTAGTGGCAGGCATTTTAATACAGACTTACATACGTACATACATATGTATCTACCAACGAAAAGGAGTAAAAAACTACTATTTGTACGCACGTTTGTATGTATGTATGTACATATATATGTATGTTTAGTTTTTCTTTAAAGGTTACTGCAACAAAAAACTAGTTCTGTCGTAATTGCGACACCGGAAACCCCTGCAGCAGTGCATGGCGAAAATTGAGTTGGTCTATTGGCGGCCGTAAAGTGTTGCAATCATGTCTGCAATCGAGTTCGGGCAAAAACTTCAATATAAAATTTATATGGGTATTTTGTGTGTGTGTGTGTGTTTTTATTTTTTTATACGGACATTGGAGTATCGCACTATGCAGCAAGTTGTCCGCATGAAGTTCGGATGTAGCCGGCTCCCCGTGTAATACTACTTTACTGACAGATTTCAATACATCCCAGACCTTATTGTCTTTCATCATCAAATTTTCAG
>NW_016215106.1:0-1705 GCF_001687245.7 Rhagoletis zephyria | reverse complement strand
CCCTAACTCCGCGACTCCTTATAAGGACCCTCCGGAGTAGAAAGGGCCCTCTTCCTTGAAGAGGTTACACAAATTTTTTTTTTTCATAATAAAAAAATAAAAATATTTTTCTAAGCGTAATAAGGAGAGCATAAAGAAATATCGCAAAATGCCAAATAATAATTTGATTAGGCCACCTGTGTTGACAAGTAATCAATCACAACCAAGAGCAGAAGCATCTAGGGAAATGAGTAACCAAATTGCAGAACTCGTAAATAGGTTAGTCGACGCTAGATTAGGACAAAGGGAAAACCCAACAATAGAAGTAGATCAGACCATTACTTTGACAAACGGAAATAATATAGGTGAACTCGACAAAATTCCCGACGTAGTTAGAAGTCTTCGAGAATTTTCGGGTGAGCCAAGGGAATTCAGCTCTTGGAAGAAGAGTGTAGAGCGAATTATACAAATTTATGAACCTATCTGCGGTACCCCAAAATACTTCGGAATATTAAGCGTAATAAGAAATAAAATTACAGGACAAGCGGACGCGGCATTGGAGTCGTACAATACACCACTAAATTGGAAGTCAATTTGCAAGTGTCTTACGCTCCATTATGCTGATAAGCGAGATCTCGGCACTCTCGAATATCAAATGAACTCACTTTTAAAAGGACGATTAACTACAGAAGAATTTTATCAGAATGTCTATTCACATTTATCGCTTATTTTAAACAAAATATCATGTATGGAAATGAGTCATGAAACACTCTGCATTATGACCCAAACATCTCGCTCATGGAGTAGCAAAAAACGTCCATAATCCTTATCCAACTAATCCGGCAATTCCCCCTAGGAATCCTAATAACCGCATTAATACCAATACTAAGGGGAGCCCCTATTTTTATCCAGAATTAGCATATCTCCCACAGCTGCCAAGAAATCCCAACCCTACTCCAAATTCTGCGTTTGGGTATACCTATTATAACAATCCTAATAATATTAGAAACAATTCTGTACCACCTCCTCGTACTCTCGGACCTAAGCCACAAAAAAAACCAGAGCCAATGGAGGTAGACCAAAGTGCTCAAACACGAAATATAAATTACATGAATCGACCGACGCTAAACAACACGTCTCAGGGTAAAAGACCTGCGTCAACCCAGCTCTATACTGACAAGAGGCAGCGTTATTATAATATAGAAATCCAGGACTACGAAGACGTTAGGGGTAACAACGAAGTAGAAGGAGAATCGCTACACGACTACGTTTATCCTTCCGAAAACCTAGGTGAAAATTACCAAACAGAAAGCGACCCCTTAGAATTCTNAAGCGACCCCTTAGAAAGTATTGACTTCTCAGACATTCATTTTTTAGAATGAATAACTCTTCATTGCCTTACATCGAATGTAAAACAAGCAGTGGAGAGATAATGAAAATATTAATAGACACTGGCTCTAACAAAAATTATGTGCAGCCCCAGTTTGTGAAGAAACCCATTAGAAATGACAACCCATTTTTCGCAACCTCTATAGGAGGAAATATTTCAATCACCCATCACACTTTTGCAAATGTCTTCGAACTGAAAAACACCACCATCAAATTTTGCTTGCTGCCAACATTAAAATCTTTCCATTCCATTGTAGGAAACGATTCACTAAAAGAGTTAGATGTCGCAATACACGCAAGGGATAACTACATGTCAATAGGAAACAGATTAAAAATT
>NW_016215105.1:0-1705 GCF_001687245.7 Rhagoletis zephyria | reverse complement strand
TTTGTAATCTATTAAGCTATTCATAAAATAAAATGACTGATTTGAAATCTCAAAGCTCATGAGACCGGTTTGGCAAATGCACCAGGTCCCTAGAGACGCGTGAGTTGCAGTGGAGAGCGAGAGAGCAGAGGGACCACAGGCACGTGGCTTGCTCAGTGGTTTTTGTTTTGATTTGAGCCCTTTACATTGTCCACTTTGTCTTCAGCTGCTGAACTGTTAACTTTGTTTTTTCCATTTATTTTTTGCGTCTTTAGCCGCCTACACAGGAAAATGTCCGGCACCGAGCAGCTGTTTGAATCTGAAGATGACATGTACGACGAGTTTGATTGTGAAAATAATTATGAAGAAGAGAATGAGGGAATTGTGGTGAAGGAAGAAGATGATGATTCAGAGAATGACTCTGATGCCATTGAAATTGATGATGAGGATTATGAAGCAGTCAGTGGTGAGTGGGCAGTGGGTGGATTTATTTATTATTTTGTGTAACACTTTTTCATTCTGCAGAATCTCAGCAAACTGAAGCAGCGGTCAATGGAAACTCGAGCAATGTTTCCGTAGAGCGGCAGCCAAATCGTCTTCAAAGAAAAACTAAAAAGCACAAGTGTCAACAGTGCGACAAAAGCTTTGATTGTTTATATCATCTCAAACTTCACCACCGGGTGCACACTGGCGTTCGACCTTACAAGTGCACAGTGTGCTCTAAATCATTCGCACTGATTGGTAATCTCAAAACACATCAACGGGTGCACACTGGCGATCGACCGTACAAATGCCCAACATGCTCCAAGGCATTCACACAACTCAGCAGTCTGCAAACACACCAAGTAGTGCACACTGACCTCCGACCTTACCAATGCCCAACATGCTCCAAAGCATTCACCCAACTTGGTCATCTCAAAACACATCAACTGGTGCACACTGACCTTCGACCGTACAAATGCACAACATGCTCCAAAGCATTCAAAAGCAACAGAGAACTCAAACAACACCAAAAAGTTCACACTGACGCCAGATCATTTCAATGCACCATTTGTCGGCAAACGTTCAAAAGGAAAAATGCTCTCAAAATACATTTTCAAGCTAAGCATCCTCAGTAAAAGTGCCTTACCTGACTCCTTTCATAGCATAAGCATTTTTTGTAAAAAATATTTTTTCTGTTTTTCCTTCCACTGAACACTATTTGTAATTTATCAAGCTGTTTGTAAAATTAAAGCACTGATTTGAAATCTTTTTTATATTTGTTTGCAAGCACTACCGACACCGTTGGTGAACACAGCAGCCAGTCAGCTGTTTAAAAAGTGGTTTTGGCACAAATGAAATTGCTCAACTGATATTGCCCGTTTGGCCGTTGAAAAATGTATCATCTTGTGTTCGGAACACTAAAGTCGCTACTGAAAGCGACCTAATCGACTTGCCAAAGTATTATACTTACGCAAAAATGTGGCACATAAGATCTATAACAGTTTTTGAATTGAACAACTTGTGTGAATCCATTTACAAGAGCTCCCTCTAGTTGAGAGTCAGCTAAAAAGAGGACTTTATTTTCAATTGGCCATATCTCGGGAACCACTTGGAATTTCGGGATTCTGTTTACGCCAAAATGCTCCGGAGGACTTCCGCTACCGGAAATAGAGTCCAAAAAGTCCAAAAAAGATTTTGAATGTTGATACCAGTGCTCGAAACTGGGACCTTCTGCGTGTTAGGC
>NW_016215104.1:0-1705 GCF_001687245.7 Rhagoletis zephyria | reverse complement strand
TCTAAAGTGCGATATGTAAGTTCAAAACTTAAAGGCCGTTTTTCTCGACATTTGCATTTTTGACTTATGACACTATTGAAGTAAATGAGCGATTTGTACTCACATACATATGTACATATCTATGTATGTATAAAATAGTTCTACCTGTTAATACTTAATAGAAATAAATAAATGAATAAAAAGAGTTAACTAATTTGTAGCAATTAACAAAAAACAAACTCTGTGGCTGAGAGGTTAGAGGAGCGTACTACCATTCCATAGGAACTTGGTTCAATCTATACACCATAATTTAGAAAACTTTTTCTACATACATATAGTACACACATACATTAGAGTGGATCAAATAAAATTTTTTTTTGAAATTCATAAACGCTACCTCAAATTATTGTTATTTGTGATAAAAAAGGAGAAACGCATATTTTTTTAAAAAAAGGTGTTTTTAGAGGTCCCGCTGGTCAGTTTTTTATAAAAACAGTGATGTTATCAATTTTTATTTTCGTGGCATGTTAAACTGTAGCTAAAAATGTTATTTTTACATGTATCACTCTAGTGTATTATTCGGAAACATTTCCTTAATTACATACCTGTCTTGAACAGTTTGAATGGGCCTAGTGCCATATCTGTGGTTGCTAATTTGGAACCTGAAGTCTGTTTTTCAAATTTCAAAATGGCGGATCCAAAATGGCGATTCAATTTTTTTTTAATGATTGGATTTGTTCGAAAACCAGCACTCGGGAGTTTTTAGGTCGCTGATTACGAATATGAAGGGAATTTTGAAAAACTGACTTTAGATCTGTAATCAGCGACACTAGAAACCCTCTGCTAACGAGTTTTAACCCATCAAAATGCTTAAAGCGTTCAGTATCAACGTTTTAATTTTAGTAGTGTCTTTTCGAAAGCATATTTCGGGCACTAGGCCGATTCTAAGTGTCCAAGTCAGGTATGTAATTAACCGAATATTTTGTTGAGTAATTTTATGTAAAAACAACATTTTTAGCTGCACTTTAACATGTCACGAAAATAAAAAAAACTTTAGAACATCAAAGTTTTCATAAAAAACCGACAGGCACGACTTCCAAAAAAAATTTTTTTTTTTTTCAAAATATAAAAATACGTGTCTCTTTTTTTTAACACAAATAACAATATTTTTATGTAGCGTTTATGAATTTCCAAAGAGTGTTTATTTGAACTACTCTAATGTCCAACCAAATTTGAATATGCAATTTCGAAAAGGGCACATAATTGGATAAATATTTTTCCAGGTCAATGGAATCTAAATGCTGCTCTGTATTTATTAAAGGTGTTCTTACACGATATGTATTTGCATCTGTAAATGTGACTTTTTCAATACATATGTCAAATTCACACTCGTCATTTAACTATTTAAAAATATGTTCTTTGAAAACGAAATAAACTAACCTCAGATGATTCAGAAACAAATCTAATTTGCCTTTACACGACATGTGCATTTCCATGCATTTCCATATGTAAAAAGTGGCATGTACACATGCAAATATACATATATCGTGTAAGAACACCTTAAGCTCGAAAATAGTACATATTTGTATCAATTCTACTATTGATGCCAGGGCGAGTACCGAATAANTGATTCAGAAACAAATCTAATTTGCCTTTACACGACATGTGCATTTCCATGCATTTCCATATGTAAAAAGTGGCATGTACACATGCAAATATACATATA
>NW_016215103.1:0-1705 GCF_001687245.7 Rhagoletis zephyria | reverse complement strand
AAAAACATATATTTAATACTTGCGCCGGGTATTTAATGTTCGGCTCCGCCCGAACTTACACTTTCTTACTTGTTAACAAATATTTTCTTCTCCTGTGCTCGGCCTGACTAGCGCCGTGAAGATCCAATGAGAAAGAGAAGGCGACAATTCCCATGTGCAGCCCAGCTTCTTTTTGCATGTACAGATTGTCACGGAAGCCTTCTTCGCCCTGTCCTCCACATTGTGGCGCCACTATAGCCTACTACCGAGTTTTATTCCGCAGTACATGGTGCTTCGCTTCACCTGAAGTGTTGCCCTAACCAGCTAAGGTTTGGACTAGATCGGAACCTTGTATTTCCTGGTGAAGAGTACCAGATCTGTTTTTTCTGCGTTGATACTAAGCCCCACTTCGACCACCAGCGACCAAAGTAGCGGTTTGGTGGTCTCATGCCTATCCCACTGTGCCGAAACGCTTCTGCAGCTCAACATACTGCTTATCCAGTTCGAAATTACTGGGTGAATGGCTTGGACCGAGACATTGTAGAATGCCCCCTTTATGTCCAGAAGGACAAACAACATGAATTCCCCGTTCTCCAGGGCCGCTTATATTCATTTAACAACTTTTTGTAGGGCGAAACCTACCGATCTTCCTTTCGTGTAAGCGTGTTGTGCTTTTGAAAGAAGCTGTCCCGCTAATGCTAGGTGTAAGGCTAATATTAGATGTTGGGATAATGAACCTGCGTGGGTATGCGTGGCCACTTCTGCCCACTTTCATCAGGAAGATCACCCTCGCTCCAAGACGCTAACGTAGTTCAGCCTTGCTGTCTCGCTGGAACTTTCGATTCCACTACAGAAATTCCTTCATGAGCTTTTTCTAAGGATACTAAGTTCATGGCTCCACCAAGGGGGCTTTGACCTTCCCTAACCCTTCTTTAGGGGGCAGAGCTACTTAAAATCATCATTTAGTATTTTGGACAGACGATCGTTCACCCCGTCCAGATCCTTTACATCTCTAACTGATCTGGGCTAACTCAGCCTCTCCTCGTCTAACTATTGAAAAGGTAGTTGCGCATGTGGCTGGGTCGGGTCGCCGCTCTGGACCCCACGCTTGGATTCAAATTGGCAGGCATGCTTTCGTCAGGTCGTGTTTTACATTCATATATAGAAGTGAAGGCACTAACTCTCAACCGTTATATTTGAATAGCTCAGCTGGAAAATTATAAGCTTCTGTGCATGGACAAAAAACGGATATCGATTCCGTCGTCCTCCATTGCGAGCTCGGCGTATTTTCTATATCCACAATTTACGTTATTACTGTCATCAGCAGCATGGATAAAAGTTTCTCCATAATCTAAGTGTACTTTGGACATAAGTAACCAGCAGTGGACTTCCGACAATCGCTACGCTAAATTTTCATCGCTAAAATTCTGTAAATTAAAAGCCGTGGGGCCTATAAGTACGCAATATGGAAAAGTATGAAGCGTTGCATGTATTTTTGGAGACTGGACTTTGCAGGAATCCGGCTTCAGATCACCGTTCTTATTTTACATTCCATAAGCCGCCTTACATATTGAAAAAAATGTTTGAAAGTTTTATCTGTTGGCCAGCATCTCAAGCCCTTCGAATTCACAGAACTTACATACATAAGTGTGCCAAATTTTAGGTCAATCGCATACCAAGAAGCGGTTAAAAATGGTTTGCAAATTTTGAGGGGATAACTTGCATA
>NW_016215102.1:0-1705 GCF_001687245.7 Rhagoletis zephyria | reverse complement strand
GCTGCTTCGAGGCGACGATCAGCAGGAGGAGCTCATTTCGGGTACAGTTCAGCAGCTCAATCACCTTGGGGTCACAGTTCAGGGTAACGTAGGAGGAGCTCACCTGAGCTTTCCTCCCTTCCGAGTCCTCCTGAGCCTTTGGGGGCACGGGGAATGAGTACTGCTGCACGAATCGTTTTGCCTCGGCAAAGTTTTGACTGAGCTTGAAGGCTCTCTCCATCTCACTGCGAGGGAGTGTGAGCGTCTTCAAGCCGAGGGCCTTGCTGTAGCTCTCGCAAAACCTGGTGTACCGTTCCAGCGTTGGCAGGGCGCCCATCAGGTGGATCATTCGACGGTTGAGGCGCGACTGGACGCGACTGGTCAGCAGCTGAATGTAGTCCACACGACGGGTCAGGCCGATGATCAGCACCGACTGGCCCTGTTGAATGAGATCGAAGAGGTTGTAGAGGAGGTACTGCTGCCGATAGCTGAACACCTCAAAGTTGTCCAGAAGGATGATGCACCGAAAGTTGGCGCTGTTCTTGATGAGAAAGTTGAACTGGGCGATGATCTTCGGAATGGAGTTGGCCACCTTGCTGGACATCTCAGACTCGTCGAGTTCACCCTCACCATCCTCCTCCTTGGCGCCCTCCTCTTCTTCCACGTTCACCTGCAGCGCCTTGTCGAGCATCGTATTGAGTCGTCGGCCGATAATTCGCAGTGTGGAGAGATCATTCTTTCCATGTAGGTTTCCGTCAAACTTGAACTGCACCACATTGAGATGACCAAACTCTTCATCGGGATGAGGGGGAACTCTCAGCACTGGATACTGACTGAAAACGGCATCCACCAGGTAGTTCTTTCCCGAGCCTGGTTCACCGCAAATGATCACTGAATTGGCCTTGTTCTGTCTCAACAGAATGCCCACCAGTTGGTCGAGGTAGTCTCGCTGTTTATCATATCCAAAGTAAACCGATTGGCCACTTTCGTAGTCGACTTTATCAAAAAGGGCATTTTCGTCTTCTTCCACCTCTTCTTCCACTACCTCAGGGGCTGGCGGCACTGATTTCTTTAGCCGAGCGCTAGTTTTTCGAGTCTGCTTTGGAGGCATGGCTGATGAAGGAATCTGCAAAAAACGAAAGGAAAACAGAACGATGTTAGAAAACACGGCTTTTAAAAGGCAATAAACTACTGTTCGGGGGTGAGTGAGTGGGTTAGAAAGTGCATCAGCACATGTACATGTAGTGAACTGCATCAATGTAAGTACAGGCAAAACTCACACTGTCAAAACGCCAGCAACTGTCAACGCGGACAGCGCCACCATGCACAACAGTGAGCGTTTTTGCGGCCCGTTCGCATCTGTCCAAAAACACCGCAGGACAATTTTTATTGACAGTGTGAGATTTGCCTGTAGTGTATGTACAGCACTTCAGAACCGGCTTGCACACAGAAAACCAGTCTTGGTCAACGGCAGTTCCTTGATCTCTCTCACTCACTGTAATTGAAACGCGCAAACATCTTTCGACTGACTACCCGAGGTGATATTGAAATAAGAAAAGATGGGGTGAAAGCCCGCGTTTGTCAACAGGCACCTCTGCAGCACAGATCAAATGCATGATGCACTGAACTGGTACGCACTCTGGGCCTGAGGAGATTTAATCGCTCGGGCGAGCCAAGTCTTTCGCAGGCTTTCCTCTCCACTACCCGTTTTGATTTTGCCGTTCAG
>NW_016215101.1:0-1705 GCF_001687245.7 Rhagoletis zephyria | reverse complement strand
GTAAGTTCTGACTAAATCCTGTAAACCGGACTGCTATTGGAATAGACTAAATGTATGTAATGTCAAGAACGTTCCACAAAATGCTAACGAAAGGTTTGGCAGCTTTTTCTTAAAGAATAAAATGCGAATAAAACAGAATGAGAACGAAACTTTCGAGAAATTTCCAATGAGAGCAAAAGCACGCTCTCGATGTGTTTTCAGTGAGAACAACGATTGTCAATTCTTAGCTAGACGAAGTCTGGATCACTTCAACGTCCAGATCATTTATGATTAGGGTGAACTGTCCATTTATGAAACAACTTTTTATTTTTTGTGTCTTAAATCTGTCGTTGATTTAATATGCATAATTATCTTTTAGTTCGTTGTTGATTTATTTTAATATTCCAACATTTCAAACTGATGAACGCTATGTAAAAAATTGTGTTTTCGCTTTCATTCTTCGCAAATAGTTCAGAGATTGTTTGTTCCCGTTTCGTTCTCTGTCAGAAAGCTCCTGATACTTTAGTTTCCAAATTGTTTTTCACGAGAAAGTTCTTTGGACTTTTGTTCCCGTTTAGTTCTTACCCAAAATGTTCCAGAGGCTTTTGTTTCCGAAAGTATTGATCGAATTCTGTTCTCTTTGGAATTGGTCCACAGTTCGACAGTTTTGTTCTAATTTTGGTTTTGAACCGTTCTTGGGAACAAAATTACGATAACAACATTTAGTTGCGATCATTACTTTTTGTTCTCGGGGTCTGGTTTTAAAATGTAATAAATTTTATAATTCCGGCAAACAAAAACACAAATTTTTTGGTGAGGCAACGTAAGATCAAGTTGGCCAGTAATTTGTGCTAAATAAGTATGTACAGTATATTTTGCTTAGCTGCACATCCTTCTTTGCACGAAAAACTTGTGCACGAAACCGAAAAAAGCACTTAAGCGAATTTTCTTTACTACTTCAATGAGGAAGGTATCCGAATCCCTATGAAACCAAATAGTGGCGGAGCACTTACCACGTAGAAATTACTGCAAGCGAAATTTTTACCGAATGTTATCTAATTATCTATATAACTACATAAATTGATAGCCATTTTCGTTGTACTGCGAGATGAGCGAAATAAATAAAAGGTTGTAAAATTAGGTAATTGTAGGGACAGTGCAGGTAAACGTAATACTTTCATTGACAATTGATACTAGTCGCACAATTTTTAAAGCAGGTATCGCCAATGTGCAGGTATGTTGAATGCATCTATCGGAGCAGTTTCCTTATAAATGTTAAAAATAATGCTTTTGATGCGCATTTTGGGGTAGGTATCTTAAATGTGCACTTAAGCATAGAGGCAGCAAAGCAAAATATACTGTATATCAAACTTTTATGGGAAAGATTACAAATATTTCCAAAAAATGTTCAACCTCTTAATTACAAGATATGAAAATAACCATACATACTACCTTATAATACATACTCGTACTAATTGTGCCCCCAATTCTTATCATTCACGACATTAAGACACTTTCAAGCTATTCGAAGTTGCGCATAGTTCATCGCTATATAAATATTAACAACCTTACACCTTGCTTTCATCTGTTTTCATTATTTAGCTTACTCTATTTACATACATAGAGGTGTTTTTATCTTAATCCCCATATCACATAGAATTGTATAAATAAATTAAGTCCAAGCAACAGAAAGAGAAATAAATTCATTAACTTTATATATCTATGC
>NW_016215100.1:0-1705 GCF_001687245.7 Rhagoletis zephyria | reverse complement strand
CAAGTTGAATTTAATTTTTAAAACAGGTGGCAAGCATCCTTTATGTACCATAGAAATAAAGCCTTTTAGAAACCATCTCGATTGATGCGCATCTTTTACCAATTCATTTATCACACTCAGTATAAGAATTTGAGTTTTTAATAGGTGGCAACCCTCTTCAAACAAGTGAAAAATATTCTATATGATCAAAAAAGATATTCTTAAAAGACTCTCTAGTTTGACACCCTTCACTCTAATATGTCATATAAATTTTGTATAAATTAATTACATACGCTAGACTTTTCAAACAAGTGGCAACCCTCTCCAAAAAATTTCTGAGTTAATACTTTCTTAAAGGTCAATAATAATACCGTTCTAGTTACAATACTTTTCACGCATGAATTGCTCAAAATTAATATAACCGAGTTCAAGTTTTATATTCTATGGCCAGAATACCATAACTACTGTTTCTCGTACAATACCAAGTACAGCAAACTCCCACACGCATATGTCGCCCATGCTCTACTCCCTGAGAAATTTTTCAACCGGAGGATCTTCGTGGACGCCATTGGTCAAACACGCCTACCCGCACCATTAATAAATCCCAGCTCATTGCACATCAGCTGACGGAAGTAGAGCATGAATTCTCCAATTAATTAAATGGTAAAAGGCCCACCGTTTCATCAGCTAATCAGCACACCTCTTTGTCTCTGTGTAATTCCTACCTTCTCTGTCTCTATCGCCACTCTCAACCAGGTCTCTCGCTTTTCCGCTACGATCGCAGGAAGTTCGGAATAAGAAATTGCTCGAGTTAAAATTATTTTTAATTAAAAAAATTTAATCTAATATTTTAAAGGTTATCTAGCTTTAAATGCACATACAACGCAGATACAAATGTACGTAGTATAAATGTATGGCTCTTTATTTACACCCGCATTCAAAACTAAGTTAGCGCGTGGTTGAAGCGAACTGTACAAAAAGCTACACTTGCAGAAGTGAACACATTTACGAACGTATGTATGTATGTATGTACAAATAATGCTCATAATTGTGTGACTGTGGGACTGCGTTCAGTGCGTGGATAGCCAAACTTCATTAAAATGCAGTGAACATATCCACTTTGAAAACAAAAGCGAAACTTTAAGGAAAGTTGCACGCAAGCGCTCACATTCAGATATCAACTTTAAACAGGTAACTAATATGTATGTACAGTGTGCTTCGTAAATTTCCTTTCGACGAATATGAACAAAAAGCTGACAGAAAGAGTGGAAAATATAAAAACAGAAAAACAAATTTTAAAAATAGAATAAAAAAGGGTAGTTTACAACTTTTAATTACCTATACATAGCTTAGAGCTTTCTTACAGACAAAATTGCTGAGTGTAAAATTATATATGTATTTGGTGTCGTCTCTGTTAGTTAACCGTTTTAGCATTGAAATTGCAGGCGGCAACGCTGACAAATATCACATTTATTTCCGCCTATTTTCTCGCTGACGTGTGTGTATTTATGGCACTCCAAAGAGAGATGTCAAAATATCAAGTATTTCTGTTAAAGTATTTGTGTGCATGCACATTAGACAGGGTTGGTACCCATACAAAAAAAGTTTGCTTAATTTGAGAGGATTTTTGATCCCAAATATATAAAAGTTGAATAGATGTTTCTTTAACATACAAAGTGCGAAGATGAAGATGAAGATGAAGATGAAGATGAAGATGAAGATGAAG
>NW_016215099.1:0-1705 GCF_001687245.7 Rhagoletis zephyria | reverse complement strand
CAGCAGCAGCAGCTCGAACTTTGCAGCCTTCTGGTCGTGAGTAAGTGACCTGAGTGAATTTAGGTCTTCCAAACTCAAACTCAAACTCAAACGGTGAGTGGGCGAAGTTGCCGTTCAGAGTGAGAACTAAAATTGTCCTCCTTATCCCAGTCAGGCGTGCAGATCATATCTTCAAGTTGAGTCAACGTTCTTCCGACTCATCAAGTCGTCAACTCTGACGAAGTGTCATCATCGTCGGGACGACGCTGACGTTGTGCTGGTGCCGCTGCCGGCGCCTGACAAGTGCTCATAAAAGCCAGGTCTGCTCCTCAGTCCATCACCACCACCACACGCTTCACTCATAGTGTTCACGCCAAACGTCCTCATCTTCGGCTCTTTGTCCTCTTCCTCTTCTTCTTCAAGTGCTGCACCACCACCACCACCACTACAAACAATGAAATATCGTCTACTTTTTGCCCTGGTCGGCTGCCTCGCCACCTTCTGTTCTTCGGCTCCAGCGACCACCTCGTCTTCATCGCCACCACCAAATTCTTCATCGTCCAACTTGAAGATCTTCTCCGGCGAAGGCTGTGCCGAGAACCAGCTCTACCAGACGGTCTTCAAGTCGCAGGTGGCCGCCGTGGCCGGCGACGTGCGGAAGCTCGTCCAGGCGGTGATGACCACGCCGGAGCAGTCGGGCTCAACGTACGAGCACCTCGCCTACTTCGTCGACAAGTTCGGCGCCCGCTTTACCGGCACGGAGAACCTCGAGGCGGCCATTGACCACATGCTGTCCTGGCTGAAGAAGGAGGGCCACGAGAATGTACACGGCGAGAATGTCTCGGTGCCGGTTTGGGTAAGTCTTTGGTTGTTTGTTTGTTTGTTTGAGTTATAAATCTTCTTCCCCAGACCCGCGGAACCGAGTGGGCGAAGATGGTGAAGCCCCGCGTGAAGAAGCTGAACATCCTCGGCCTTGGCTACAGCGTCGGCACGCCCGGAAAGCGGCCCCTCGAGGCCCCAGTCATCGTCGTCCGTGACTACGCAGAGCTGGAGCGCCGCGCGGCCAACGTCTCCGGCAAGATTGTCGTCTTCAACTTCCGCTATGAGAGCTACGGCCTCTCGGTGGACTACCGCGAACATGGCGCCAGTCGGGCGGCAAAGTACGGCGGCCTGGCCGCCCTCATCCGTTCGGTGACACCCTTTTCTATCAACTCGCCGCACACTGGAATGCAGGGTAAGAAATCGAGGTTATTTTTAGGAAAAAAAAGTTTATCATCTTACCTTTCATCGTTTTTCAGAATACGTAGGGAATGTCACCCAGGTGCCTGCCGTCTCCATTACGGTCGAGGATGCGGAGCTCCTGCAGCGGCTCACTGATGACGGCGGTAAGTGATGATCATTTCGAACTGATCTTTAAGAAACTTTTCTAATCTTCTTCTCCCTCTTTAACAGAAGAGGTAGTCATCCGCCTGTACTCTGAGAACCGCCTCTCCCAAAATCAGGCCATCTCGCGAAACGTTGTCAGCGAACTGGTGGGCAGCCAGCGACCCGATGAGGTGGTCCTCGTCAGCGGCCACCTCGACTCGTGGGACGTCGGCCAGGGAGCGATGGACGACGGCGCGGGTGCCTTTGTCTCCTGGCGGGCGCTCTCCGTGGTGAAACAGCTTGGCTTCAAGCCCAAGCGGACGATGCGCTCTGTTCTCTGGACCGCTGAGGAGATGGGCCT
>NW_016215098.1:0-1705 GCF_001687245.7 Rhagoletis zephyria | reverse complement strand
AAACTAGTTTAAAAACTGCTTTTTTATTTGTTACATAATCTTTTTTAGGCTGTTTTTTGTTGAATTTTATTCTTTAGATAAGTCCTAAAAACAATAAGATTTTTAACTTTTGCATTTTTCAAAATGAAATTTTTAAAAACAACTAAAAATGGTTTAATTATTTTATAAACAGAAATAACAGAAATGATTGTTATTGAACAAAATTTTGACTTTTAAAAATGTATTTTTAAAACAAATTTAATAATTTGATTTTATACAGGCAAAACTCACTGTACGGACAAAATCTGTATCGCAGCTTTCATCCGTACTTGCGGTCGCCAGCGTCTATGTTGACACAAAACGCTCTCTTTGTCTCAACAGACGCTAATGTTTTTGCATAGAAAAATTGAATAAACTGCTTTACTAAACGAGATGGCGTTGTCAGCGTCCGTACTGTGAGTTTTGCCTGTAAATTAAAAACATTTTTTTGTGCACACAATGTAATTTATAATTTTTTAGTTTTGATACAAAAAAAATAATAAAACAAAATTATTTCAATTTTTGAAATAAAAATCATAAAAACAAAATTTTTATTAGGATTAAAGTTCTATTGAAAAATTGCTATTTTATTTTGAAAAAGTTTTAAAAAAATTATCATTGTGTTTTCACTTATCTAGGTCAACTTTAAAATTTTTTCAATGAGAAAATTGAATTAGTTAAAAGCATGAGTTGAAGTGCATTTTTGCGGGTTTTTTACAAAAAGTAGCCTGCTTTTATCGCTACTAAAACAAAAGTAAAACAACCGTTTTGTTGGTATTTTTGCTGTCTAAAAATTTAAAAAATAAAAATTAAAAGATTTTTTTACGTAAAAAGGTTTTTTCTTACAAACTCTAAAAACAATTACTTTTTTTACTTACTTTTTTAATGTGTTTGAAAAATTTTTAAAACCTTTTTAATCATTTTTTGTTGTTTAATGCCTAAATTTAGATAGCCTTTTTATTATTTTAAACAAAAAAAAACAGTTAATTAAACATGTATAACTTAAAAGAAATGGAAAATTCATTTTGTCGTTCAGTTAGTTTTTTCTTTTTACATTTTAGATGAAGAGAAAATTAAGTCGTTTCAATTTGCTGTAAATTAAATCACTGTTTGAATCGTTTAATTTTTCTTTTACTATTTAAAGCAATCAATGCTACATTGCTGTTACTGCTGCAAAAACACTTTTTTGTCGTAAAGAATAAAAGAGAATCAAAAGAAAAGCTAACCAAAACAAAATTGTCGTTGCCGCCGTCTTCGAATGCAGGCGTCATTAGCGCAGCAGCTTGGAATTAATTCACTACGTTTTCCCTACTTTTTAACTCTGTTCAAAACTTGACAATACACAAAAAGAAGCGAAAATTTCAAAATACTTCAAAAAATAAGAAAACGGAAATTTTCTTTTTCCTTGAATCGTCTTTACTACTTTTCACTTTAGGTCTCATCGGTAACTGCAATCAAAGTCTGTTTTCCCTTTTTTGTAGCGTTTTTAGCTAAAAACATCATTGTACACACACACTGGTAGTGCACTGAACTACTGACAAAAAAGTGAAAAGAGTAGCATTTGGATGTGCAAAAAAGGCAAATTTACATTCAAACAGACATTAGTTTTTTAGTTGTATTTAATTTTTTTCAGGATTCTGTGTGGAATGTTTGCAAACATGTTTAGAAAAAAATTGTGTGAGAAAAA
>NW_016215097.1:0-1705 GCF_001687245.7 Rhagoletis zephyria | reverse complement strand
ATATATACTCGTATAATGCCATTCGCAACGTCGCAGCTCATTTGTTTAACAACGACAGAGCGGCGAAGAAACGTTGTCGACGGTTTTGTTGCTTTAAGCAAGGCGGCATGTAAACAACAACAGCGAAGCTGCTCAGTGTTGTTGGCAAATCGTGGTAACAAGTAACGACACACAACAACCACAGCAGCGAGAAACAAGCTACGTCAAAATCTACCAGAAAAGCGTATGTAGCTAATAGCAAGGTGTTCAGCGACAGCGATTAGCTGCGACGTTGACGGCGACGCATTGCCAGCGGCCATAACAGCAGCTGCGGCTGCTGCTCCAACGACGACAACTACAACGTCGCGAACTGCGGCAACTGCGGCAACAGCAACAAGCAACGGCTTTATTATTGACGATTTTATTAAAATGATTTTTCCCTTGATGCACTGAGCGAAATAATGCTTAACTTCAGTTTAGACGAACTACATTTTTGATGAGTTGACCTCCTTTTTGACCAACAGACTGGGCCTTGTAAGATACCTTCAGCCATGACAAACCCATCATTGATCAGACAGCACCGGGCGCCAAATTGTAAAAAAAACCCTACGACGCGACGTCATGTGTAATTGCTGCCTCTTGAAGCTCCTTCCCGCTTTCACCATTAAAGGACATTTCACTGAAAGCTTGCTATCCGACCGTTTCGAATACGTTCACCGGCGACAAAGCTCATCGGATAGTCGTCTGCGGTATTCGCCATTAGTAACGCGTAAAGGCCCGTAAATCTTTCGTACAACCTTTCTCTCGAAAACTCCAAGCGCCGCTTTATCAGATGCTTCCATCGTCCATACTTCCGCGCCGTTCATCAGCATGGGATGATAAGTGATTTACAGAGTGTGGTTTTTGTAGGACGAAAGAGGACTTCAGTTCTCAAATACCTACTCAGTTCAAAGTAACAAAAGTTGTTGGCAAACAGTGATTCTCCGTTGGATTTCAAGGCTGATATTTTTATTGGTGTTGATGCTGGCTTCCAAATAAACTTGTTACCGTGACGTTGGTGCGAAGACGCTTCTGTCCTGAGTGCTTGTGTGCTGACAGGAGATACTTCGTTTTGTTCTCGTTCGCCACCAGACCCATTCGGCATGCTACTCTATCTCATCCCAAGAAGGCAGAAAAAACGGAGCCCTTATTTTTAACGATAATGTCGATGCCGTTGGTATACTCCAGCAATTGTATGCTCTTGTAGAGTGTCGTGCTGAGCGGTTCAGTTCTGCGGTATTTATTATCTGCTCCAATACCAGATAAAAGAAATCACACGAAAGGCAGTCGCCTTTTCTGAAACCTCGTTTGATGTCCAACGGCTCGGGGAGGTCTTTCCCGATTCGGACAGAGCTGATGGCATTTCTCAATGTCGTTTTTCACAGCCGATAACAAATTCAGACATCGCGGTGTAAAGACAACTTATTGTCGAGCGGTCTACAAATATATTGATATTTAAGCCTCTCTGCAGTTTGAGTGAAACGAAATTAGGGTAAGTATGCACTGATAAAAGTGCAGTACCATCAGTAAAGTTGTCGGTGGGTCTATTGTGCCCCTAGCTCATCACAACTCCTCAACTAGCCCCAGAGTGTCTAAAAGCTTCATAATTCAGGGAAGCCAATTCGTGGAGAATTCCCCGATTTGCGGTGAAATAATCTACCTTATGACTTTTACAGCATTAGTATGA
>NW_016215096.1:0-1705 GCF_001687245.7 Rhagoletis zephyria | reverse complement strand
GTTGGGGAAAGGGTGTCATCGGCCAAAAT
Source organism: Rhagoletis zephyria (assembly GCF_001687245.7). Lineage (NCBI taxonomy): Eukaryota > Metazoa > Arthropoda > Insecta > Diptera > Tephritidae > Rhagoletis > Rhagoletis zephyria. The sequence goes on along the minus strand of NW_016215096.1, from coordinate 1,676 downwards.
CACCTTTTAACATCAAATGCGTTTAAAGTTTTGCATCAAAATAGCATAGATTTCTTAAAGGCGTTTATGTTTAAAAACAGCCAGCTCAGTGGTTATGTAATCGTCCGAACAACGCTATTATGGTTACAAGCAAATTATTTTGCGAAATTCAATATATTTAAACTTCAAATCTGTTCTAATCGACTTCCAGATGTCCTAGAGATCCGAAATTTTCTACAGACTTTCAAAAGTGATAACAATAAAATAATCTTAAATACTTCTTAAGTTGTACAACTAGGTCGCCGATGAGAGGTTAAATCCAGGCGTCATCTCTCTTCTCTTTACAATTTTTGAAATAGTTATAAAAATTTAAAAATTAAATAATTACTAGCAAGTCCGGCGTNTTAAAGTATTGAGCAGAATAACTGATGTTAAAGCAATTGGCATTAATTCTTTATCAGCAATCACTGTGCGTGTTTTTTTAGTTAACCAATTTTTTCAGATACGAGTTGATTAATTCTTTCAAAATAGAAGGGGTTTTGTTTCAAAACCTAGATGAAAAAATAATTGCGCCGTGAGCTGTTAATTATTCGCTGGTTGCATCGCACGGGGTACATAACCAGGGCTTGGAAACTGTTCAGGGTGACGTCTATACCGAAAGCGGGTTTAAGTTCTCACATCTCTCCTAGGGATTTTAGAATAATTATTATTATTCAATAATAAGCCATCCCTCTTTTTTTTTAAACTCTGGTAAAGCAGGTTTATCTGCATATCAGGCCTGGCGGAAGCTCAACATGCATACACCAAAGGTAGGTCGGTCGAGGCCGCCTTTCTCAGTATTGTGAGGTCAATTGAGGAAGCCTATATACCTAAAGATTTTATCGTAGGGCCTTTCTCGATATAGAGCAGGCATTTGACAATGTACTAACAGGGGAAATGGCCAGATGCCTCAGTAAATTTGGGGTCAGAGCTGACCGCATAGTCAGCGAAAGAGTTGTCGAGACGGAGTGGCGCTTTGCCATCATCCAGCGTACGGTTAACAGGGGTAGGCACGCGCCAAGGTCGTGTCCTCGCGCAATCTCATCTCCGGATAGTGACTTCGTAGAGGAGTTAGCGTGTAAGGGGTGCCGGATATCGCCTATGCGGATCTTTTGGCAGTCTTAGTGGGGGCCAAACTTTTGGATATCCTCTACGACTTAACTCAAAGATACTGACGACAAGATGGTCTAGGAACTGCTTACTGACTGTGAATACATGTAAAATGGATCTCGCTTTGTTCAATAGGAAGTATAAGATGCCCCACGACACTCCTCCCTGGTGCTGCGGCATTCCCCAGGCACTTTCTGATAGGGTCATGTGTTTTCCAGGGAGCTCCCCATCAACCTTAAATTTGGTCTTCCAGATAAGTGTTATGTTTTTGATACGGACTTTGCTGATGTTAAGAAAGCAAACGATTTGCTGCTGCTAAGCGCACTGTTGGCAATCAGGCCGACTTTGGCCTACTTTCGTTACGATCGAAGCTTGTTGCGTAATGCCTTAACTCGCTTCGTTGGATCCGGGTTATTACCGTGTTAGAATCATATTGGTGCCAGGCCACAGTGATATCGGGGGCAACTGTGCGGCTGATGAACTGTCCAGAGACGACAACCTTAATAAAAAATCGCCCTGAAGAAAAATCTCGCCGAAGCCAATTAGAG
>NW_016215095.1:0-1705 GCF_001687245.7 Rhagoletis zephyria | reverse complement strand
CTCGTGGCTTTTCTTTATTCCATTCCATTGCTTAATTAATGTGCCAATGAAATTAATTACTTCTTCCTTTCTTCAACACTTTCGCACTGCTTTCCTAACACTTTCTGCGCTCTACAGCTGCATTGGCTAAATGAGAAGGTTTTAATGTAAGCTTTAACGAGAACTATTCGAAGCAACCAGCAAATCTGGAGCAGCACGTTCGAGGAAATAATTCCAGCAGGAATTTCAGCTGCAGCTATTTATTTATTTTTACGTTTTTAAAGCAGCTAATTAGGTAATGGGTTTGCGTCCGGTTGAGAACTTCCGCTGATATCTTACTTATTTTAATAAAAAGCCATAAGAAAACATTAACTTCATACGATTTGAAGGAAAATAATATTTGAAATTTGAATGTGAATTCACTGGAGCTTTCAGGTGCAGAAAATGTAGAAATTTTTAAGAAAATCGCGTCCCCGGTTCCAGTTGATAAACGTTGCATAAATANGCGACATTTTTTTCAAAATTTTCTTTTTGATGCAGAAATATTCCTAGAGCATCTAGATGCATTTCTGCATCAAAAAGAAAATTTTGAAAAAAATGTCGCTTATGTAATTTTGGCGGTTAGGGCTCGAATTGTTGGGCTCCCCAAAAACGACAAAAAATTTCACAAAAAAAAATTTAATGTTATAAAAAAAATTCCGCCAAAATTAATTTTTTTCTTAGTTTTTAGAAAAACTTTTGGTATGCTATTTTAGACACCATTCAAATTGCAAGTGGCTAAGAGTTTGCATGGATTTTTAATAATCTATATAATAAGAATATAAACCACTTGAGACAAAGAGTTTGCTTTTATTTCCCATTTAGCGTGCAGACATCCACGTAACGTTAGCGAAAAATTAATTATTAGAAATCAACACGAACTCAGCTCCACTTTACGTGCACTTCATTGTAGGAAAATTTAATGATCTATAAAACTGCATACCAAAAATTTACTAAAAACACAAAAAAAATTAATTTTGGTGAACATTTTTTTTATAACATTTCAAATTAAAAATATATATAAATTAACTGATGATTCTCTTGAATATAGCTTCTCTGTTGCACTGTTGGATTGAAATTTCGGTTCTTTATTCCGCTTCTCTTTTCCCCAGTATTCTTGAAATCTCTTTTATTGTGCCCTCTCGCATGAAGTTCAGCCGGGCGTCTTTGCTGTTCTACATACATGTGTAAAGCAGGCATAAATCCTCAAATTACTACATATTTCTAAATCAACTAGTACATGCTTACGTAAAGTTTAAAAATTTGCGACATTTACTCGTATCCCTCACTTGATTTCCATTCATCAGTTGGCTTCCTTCTTAAACAAACTTTTTTGATCAGTAACACAAACAGCTTTGTAGTAATCGCATTACCTACTAACTTGTAAAAACGTGTGCAAATGCGGTTGCCACATATTTTGCGGCTAAGCGAAATCTCATTTTTATGACACAAACAACAAGGCGACCATCACAACTTCTGCCATCCGTTCTCAGTTGATTGAGTTGCCTCTAATAAAACGCAAAGTAACAAAAAATGACTGCAATAAAATTTTGCGTACACGCGCACACTCAGCACGCATTCATATATATGTATGTATGTATGTATGTATGTGGGCAGCTCGATATGAGCTCATAATATTGTAGCATATGTTGAGGCGTACTACACATTTAATGCACTGAAGCGTTAG
>NW_016215094.1:0-1705 GCF_001687245.7 Rhagoletis zephyria | reverse complement strand
TGCAAGCGCTGCTGCTGCTGCTCCTGCTGTGTTTGTACAATGAGCTCTCGTCAGTGAGCCAGTAAGTCACTGAAACAACAAAACAGCCCCAAAAACAGGCCAAAATGGTCGCTCTCACTTTCTTCACCAGAAGCGACCCAGACGACCGGGTCAAAGTGAGAAAGAGGACAAACTGTCCACACTGACCAGAAAGTGGCGGAAGATTCCGGCTAATACCGCCAAGAGCCAGCAAGCAAAGCCAACAGGAAAGCCAGCGCGAGATAAGAGAGGGTTTTCGCCTGGGTTTTGGAAAGCACACATATTACTAGACCAGCACTAAATTACTTCTGTTGTTGACAGGGCCAGTTGAGACAACGGACAAGTTCTCTCTCGACTGGAGTGGCCACAGTGGCCCCATTCTCCTTCTTCATCTGCTGCTGCCAAACATTTGCCCATTAGTACAGCGGCTGATAAGACAAGACACAACGCTCTAATACGCACAATTACTACTACTACTACCTCCCGCAGGAGTCCTACAGAGCTGCAACAAAACCAGCTAACAAAATGGAGAAAGTAAAGTCAGTCAGTCTTGAGCGTCATCATCCGTAATTTGATTACCACAGACAGACAACAAAACCTGCAGAGAAGCAAAAGAAAATGGTGGTCCAAGTAACGCAAATGCCACCTCGAAGATGAAGGGCCAAAGCTTTGCCGGTTGCGATGATGATCTGCACACCTTCACGCCTACATCCCTGACCTTTGCAGACACCTTTGAGGAGATGAACACATGTTATTATTTTTACTACTAATACTACAAACTACCAGAAAAGATAACGAAGAACTATGAAAAGAACTAGAACATAGAGAGCAGCAGAGCACTCTGAACAAACACTGACAGTTCTGATGACAACATCCTCACAGCTCAGAATGCGCTAGTGAAAGGGAAAGGTGACAAACAGCAGCGTTGACAGCAAGTGCTACCTACATCCTCCTTTTCTTCTTTCTCTTCTCTCTGAAAAGACTGATGATGCTCGACAGCGACAAATACGTCGGCGTGATTCTAAAAAAACAGGACACGACAAGTGTGACAGGCTGCTGCTGTTGCAATCGCTGTAAGTTGACTGCACCAGCATCAGCAATTAGTGGCACATTCAATTAAGTATGCACAGAGACAACACACAAGGAACAAGTAGAGAAGCGGCAATTTTCCCCTTTTCTCAGCAATTCTAGAAAACACCAATAAAATATCAACAACAACAGTAGTAGTGAAACCGAGTGCAATTACGTTGCTGCACTCGTCTCTTTTTAGGCAAATTAATTAAGCAGAGCAAATAAAACGCGTAATACACAGAGGAAGGAAAAGGTTAGACAAAAACAAACGCTAGGTTCTTCTGGCAAAGAATCACATCGCATTCACCGTCAATTTAAATGCCAAATGTGCATCTCATTTCAAAGGAAAAAAAACGATAAAAAAGTAAACCTGTCAATTTGTCAGCTAAACAGGGCGACCTGTCTCAAGAGAATGAGAGCTGTGACAAATGCTAAATCTAATTTTGCAATTGGACTTCATCACCACCGCTACTAATTTCGGATAAATTAGAAGCCGTCTCAGTTGATGGATGAGAGGCAGATAATGAACTTTCAGTAATGAAATGGGCAAAAAGTAAAGAAAAAAGCTCAAACAGGGGGGTAAGTCTGGCAAGCCAGGACTACAGCGAGCCTTTTT
>NW_016215093.1:1478-1706 GCF_001687245.7 Rhagoletis zephyria | reverse complement strand
TTGGCCTTATAACAATTATATTCAATAATTTATATTGAGCTCGAGGCCGGCTTCGAGCTCAATAAAATTGTTGAAAATAATTAGTATAAGGCCAAAACAATAACAACAACAAATAACTTAAGGACGAGCACACCTAAAAGTTAAACATTCTAAAAATAGAATTATTAGCAAAAAACCAACAATACCAACAACCACATGATCAAGTGAATTGCAGCGGAATAGCTGCGC
>NW_016215093.1:639-1108 GCF_001687245.7 Rhagoletis zephyria | reverse complement strand
GGCCTCGAGCTCAATATAAATTGTTGAATATAATTGTTATAAGGCCACAAAAAACAAAAACAAATAACTTAAGGACGAGCACACCAAAATTTAAACATTCTAAAAATAGAATTATTAGCAAAAAAACAACAATACCAACAACCACATGATCAAGTGAATTGCAGCGGAATAGCTGCGCTTGATTGTGTTGGCATAACAAATAAATGAAAATTGTGGAAAAAGCAAACGATAATTTACAAGGCGTACTTAGCACGGTGCATAGGCAACTGGCTGAGTCAGTGGGATCGTCGGTTCGAATCCTACTGAAAGAAGTCTGATGAGGAAATGTGGTGATTTCCGTAATAGCTATCACTTCTACCATTTGTTCTNAGCAAAAACCAACAATACCAACAACCACATGATCAAGTGAATTGCAGCGGAATAGCTGCGCTTGATTGTGTTGGCATAACAAATAAATGAAAATTGGAAA
>NW_016215093.1:0-196 GCF_001687245.7 Rhagoletis zephyria | reverse complement strand
CAAGTGAATTGCAGCGGAATAGCTGCGCTTGATTGTGTTGGCATAACAAAAATAAATGAAAATAGTGGACTTACTTACTTAGTTCTTAGCACGGTGCGTAGGCCACTGGCTGGGTCAGTGGGATCTTCGGTTCGAATCCTACTGAAAAAGCCTGATGAGGAAATGTGGTGATTTCCGAAATAGCTACCACTTCTAC
>NW_016215092.1:1595-1706 GCF_001687245.7 Rhagoletis zephyria | reverse complement strand
TTCAAGGAGGTCAGAGGAGACCTGGGGGCGAGGATCGCCGCCTTCGACCACTGCCCGTTTGGTGGCTCCATATGCAAAGGGTAAGGGGTGGGAGATGAAGGTGAAAAAAGG
>NW_016215092.1:0-1517 GCF_001687245.7 Rhagoletis zephyria | reverse complement strand
TGAAGACTTTTCGCCACCTCCCAGTGCTGCCGGTGGTCCTCGGCGCCGTCGTGCTGGAGCTGCTCACCGAGCCGGTGGAAGCTCACTCTGGGCCTAGTCTGTGCTATGGAAAGGCGCCGCCGCCGCCTCCCTCGCAGCCATCATTTTATTAACAAATTTCTCTTTTTTGCTAATTACTGTTTTTTAACTATTAACTGTAATTTACTTTTTAAACCGATTTATAATTTTTTGTGTTTTCAGTTTTTTATTTTTGACTTTGATTTTTCTAAATGTACTTTGTTTCGTTTTGGTAAAAATTGCTCTATTTTTCTTTTTCTACTGGTGCTGGTTGACTAGCTAACTAACTAACTACTAACTACTGTCTAAAATTGTACGTTGTGGCTAGCAAGCACAACATTGTGTAGCATTGAATTCTGTGTGTGTCTGTGTGCCAGCAGCAGCAGCTGAGTGTTTGGCAAAAAATCGATAAATGTACAGTCTTTCTTTCTTTCTACAGAAACTACTACTACTACTTTTAAGTACAAATAATCATGAGGTTAGACTGCTAAATAAATGTAGTGCAGACTGCATTACATAAAAATAATCTAGTATCGGTATTTTTTGTTGCTAAAACTCCTCTTTCTCCCTGAAATCGGCTCAAACCTGTTCACAGTGAGGTAAATAAATCGGCAGCTGAACGGTTGATCTCGATTTCAGAGAGCGCTGAGGACACTGGTCACCACCCCCATCTCAAGCAAAACAATGGAAACTTTTAAGACTTTGCTTTTTTGTTTTAAAAAACTTTGATTGATTAATTAGATGTTTTTGAAACATAACAATAATTAAATTATACAAAAAAGCACCCANGCATTTCACCTGGGTCCCAAATTATTTTTTTTCCAGCAAAGTCAAGCATTTCGCCAAAAACATAGGAAAAATTAAATAAGAAAAAAAAACTTCATTTTACTGGCAAAAAATAAAGGGAAAGGCAAACAAAAGGTAAAGGCAAGAGAGGTTTACAAGCATTAATTTAAAAAAATGGCCAAACAAAAGTAGGAGTGTGTGAACAATCAGCTTAGGAGATGACGCGCAGCTTAAAGTTGACAAAGTAAGAGGTGTCAGAGGGTGGTGAACTGGAAGAAGGTCTGGAGCGGAAGTTTGAAGAGAACTGTTGATCTTCATCATCTTCATCTTCATCTTCATAATCTTCCGCCTCATCACCCTCATCACCCTCCTCCTTAGCCGAACCATCCCCGCCTACGGCCCCAGCGACGCCCCCGACCAAAGCCTCGGCCTCCGCCGCCTCGCCAGTACGGTGGGCGGTAACCGCCGCCTCGCCAGCGGCGAAGGCCTCGAAAGGCGGTGCCTAAGCCGCCGCCGAAGCCGCCAAACTGAGCATCGACCACCAGGACGATGACCAGCAGCAGGGCAAAGAGGAAGAGTGCGTTGCGGTTCATGGCTTGTTCTGTTCGTTGGTTGTTTGGTTTGTTCACTGGAGAACTGTGAGGATGATGATGATGGTAGTGGTCAGCAGGCCG
>NW_016215091.1:0-1706 GCF_001687245.7 Rhagoletis zephyria | reverse complement strand
TACAAATAAGCAGTTGAAGCAATCGAAACAAATTATAAAGGAAAATTTCTTAACGAGTGAATCAAATATTTTGTGCTAACGACATGTTAAACGAATCGAAATCAATGAATATTGCAAATAAAGAAAAATGTAATTATAAATATACAATGGAGGCGTGTGTTTTTTTTACTAAAATAAGGAAAGTTCTAATTTGGCTAAAGAAATCTTTTGTCTGTAGTCCGTCCCTTAGGCACAAACCCCAAAATACCAAAATGTTACCTTAACTGTCAGTTAGGTAACCAGTGAGACTTCTTAGACCCTGCCGTCTGTTCTGCATTAGCACCTTGAGAGCGAGTTACTCTTGGCTCTCTTTGGGTATACATATTTTCTCCTTTGACAAACGCCCTTAAGTGATATGTACCTACCTAGATGCTCTGTCGTAGATGAGAGCTACAGAAGCGTTGAGCACAATAACGACTACATATAACGCTACACTTTGCACGGATGGCAGCCCTAAGACATCAAAAATTGCGTGGCTTGGTACCCACCAAACGGTCCTATACTGTTGAATAGAGGTTTTCAGCCATTAGCTGAGCCAACAAATTTTTAGGTTTCCCTAACGGATAAATGATTTGGTTTTTAAACATGTGGCAACCCTCTTGAAAAATATTCACGAAATAAAGCCTCCCTTAATATCCTTTGTTTGACTTGACATCATTTCGTGGTGCTTAATTAAACTGAGTGATTAAATTAAATTTGACTTTTAAACAGGTGACAGCCTCTTTAAAAATGTTTTCGAAACATTACCTCTTTCGTTTGGTATCCAATTTGTTACACTTTANCAATATTTTCTAAATAAAGCTTTTTTTAGACCTAATTCGTTTAGTATCCATATACTACTTAAGTGCCTTATTGCCACCAACGTTTCTAAAAATCTCTTTTACTCACTTGTAAATTGCACGGCAGTGTTTTCGGAAAGTATGTACATTAGGCTGTGGCGCGAAAAAAAAAGTTTGCACTTACCTTCCCTAATTTGAAATCTTACTTTAAGAGAATTTTAGAATCATAAAAATGTTTGTCCTTGGCGAGTCCTTATTTGAATATGTCCCGTTTTCAAAATGTTAAAACGATATTTTTGAGTACTATTTACACATTACTTTTCATAAAATTAAACACTTAAGCAAGCGGCGACGTCTTTTTAAAAGCATAACAACAAAAGATGGATGTATAGTAGACCAAGTGAAAAAAATCATGGAATGCGACCAGAAACTGACTCAAATTCTAGTATTTGGTACAATAATGAACTTCCATGAATCTCCCCTTTCTACGATAATTATAAGAGGTACCCGATCGAGCTTTTATTATTGCCATAGGAATCATAAGTAAGAAAATTATTTTTTTTCTCTCTTTTGGGGTCATTATTATTTTCGAGGATCAATCAAAACTTTCGGAACTATAAGAATACATTGATTACATGCCATTTCAGTATTCGGGATTTTTTCGATTCTATAGACTATTTCGTGATTTGCGGGACTACTTCGAGAGATTTGGGATTCTCGGGACTATGTTGAGATTCTGAGGGCTATTTCGTGATTATCGAGTCTCTGGGGATTATTTCTGGATTTCGGAATTTTCCAGACCGTATCGGGATTTTCGGAACTACCTCAGAATTTACGGAACTACTTCTCGATTAACGGAACTGTTTCGGAATTTTCGAGACTACTAAG
>NW_016215090.1:292-1706 GCF_001687245.7 Rhagoletis zephyria | reverse complement strand
AATTTTTTGTGAAAAAAGAGCAATTTTTTGTGAAAAACCCATGTTTGCAACAGAAATATATGCCCGTTCCATTAGGTTTGTATTGTTACGATTATCCTTGAAACCTCGTCCGGATTTCCCAATATATTGTTAAATAAATGCTAACGATTACCAAAGTGTAGTACAATTAACTTTATTGTACAACAAACAATTTACAATATTCGCTTATACAGTAAAAACACTTTACAATACTTGTTAAAGCAATAACAACGCTTTACTAAACTTGTTAACACAATTAAACTTATAGCTTGCTTATTCGCAACTCACTTCTCTGCTCACTTTACTTGTAGCTTGCTGACTTGTAACTAACTCTAACTTCGCTGTGGCGGCGCCCTTATATACCTGCGCTCGCACTTATGGCATCTCTAGAACGTTCTGAAGTTTATCGTTCATTATCTTTCTCTCGCTGTTCGCAGTGTTCATCCAACTTGACGTTTCTCTTTGTGGAACATTCTACGTCATTCCTCGAACATTCTGCCTATTTCTCGTTGTTCGCTTCGCGTTGCCGCAGTATTCGCCACACTGCCCTCCACCTAAGTCTGATCGTCCCGATCAGACACACTTGCTGTTCCAAACGCTGCAAGCCTTTCCAAGTGGACCACCTTCATCTTTTTTCTTGGTCTCCCAACGGTCTGGAATCAGAGTTCATTACCTTATCATACCTGGCCTTCATCTTGTTACTCATAATTTGAGTTCGCTGTCTCACAAGAGCATGTATTTCTCTTAACTCCTCTTCCAGGATGTTGGACGTCTCTTTCCCAATTCTTCTTGCATCGTCAGTTACTCCAAAGTTCAGGTCACTAGGCAAACGGAGCTCACTGCCGAAGATTACCCTTGCAGGAGTTTTACCCGTTGTTTCATGCACTGCTGACCGGTATCCCATCAGGAACAAGGGTATGCGGACATCCCAATCTTTCTGATTCTTGTCCACGACCTTCCGCAAATGCTCTTCCAGGGTTCAGGGAAGAGCCGTTGTTGGAGAACCCAATAGAACCTCTGCTTAATCTTCTCCAGGGTCTTCGTGATTCCCAGGTGCCCTCCACTAGGACCATTGTGGAATTCCTTGAGTATATCCGGAATTCTTACCCTTGGAACTACTATCAGGTTGCGGGAGCACTGGCCATCTTCGCTTTCCCATACCCTATGCAAACAGCCAGATATTAATTTTAAGCTGTTCCATTGTGCCCAGTACGCCTTTGCGATGGGGCTNACTGGCCATCTTCACTTTCCCATATCCTGTGCAAACAGCCAGCTTCTCAATCCACCTGGCTAGCTGTCCTTCTGGATTCTTAAACTGTAGTAGCCACTTCAGCGCTGCATGGTCCGTTCGAACTCGGAAACGTTGCCCATAGAGGTACTTGTGGAAATGTTTGAC
>NW_016215090.1:0-159 GCF_001687245.7 Rhagoletis zephyria | reverse complement strand
GTAGTAGCCACTTCAGCGCTGCATGGTCCGTTCGAACTCGGAAACGTTGCCCATATAGGTACTTGTGGAAATGTTTGACGCACTCCAACAACGCTAGTAGTTCTCTCCGAGTACGCAGTAGTTCCTCTCTGGTTTTCCAATCGACCGGCTATAGTAGGC
>NW_016215089.1:0-1706 GCF_001687245.7 Rhagoletis zephyria | reverse complement strand
AGGGTTGAGTTGTACAGTGGTAAATTTCAAGTCACCACCGATAAATCAATCACCAGAACCATTGCGCGCCCNAAGGGCTGCCAGATAGCGCTGGAGTCATTACGAATAAACGCCAAGTTAGAAAAGGTGCCGTTAATGTCAAATTAAATCGACCTGTTGCGCCATTGAGTATATCGAACTCTTATGTGTTACGATTGGCCCAATGGACGTGATATGCCAGTATTATTATGCGCTAAAGCTTCATTCTGAGGCACCAGGGTTGAGTTGTACAGTGGTAAATTTCAAGTCACCACCGATAAATCAATCACCAGAACCATTGCGCGCCCTATACTGTAATATTTAAATTAAACTAATTGAATTTAGTTTTTAAAAATGTGGCAACCCTTGTGAAAGACTTAAATATTATACAAAACTCTCAAACCAAAGGTTTTTTAACAATATTTCGACAACCAGATAGGTTGCGCATAACCAATTTAAATTTGACTTTTCAAACAGGTGGCAACCCTTTTAAAAATATATTCAGCCCTCATCCGTGAGTGGATAATGATTTTATATATCTCCGTATCAAGTTCCAGTAATATATCAAAAATATTTCCTGGGAAATGCTGTATGAAAAATTCCGTTTGTATGGGAGATGTCACGCCCCCTTGTCCTATATTTTAAGTTGGGCTAAATGACAGCAGTATACAAAATTTCATGATGATCGGTTGAGTAGTTAAGGCGTGAAAGCAAAGCAAACAAACAAACTCACTTTCGGATTTATAATTTAGTAAGGATAATATGTAGCATCACGTAGGCGCAATGAATTTTTTAGTAAAATACCGTATTTATTTTTTATAGATCTTTCTTTCTCATATTACTGAAAATTTTGTTTGTAGATAGGCTCTTCTGGCCGTCATGGCCCAAGGCACATAAATACAGGTAGAAGCCAAAATGACGTTGCTCTCATGAGAACCAAACCTTTAAACTTCAACTTGTTTTTCTNATTTTAATTAACATTTGAATTTTTGTAGTGTTGTGCAGTTTATACTTAATGTATGTGTTAAAAATGCAACACCGAAGCGTTGGTTTTTATGTGGTGTTAAATATAAAGCAGATACCATTTAACGTGCCTCAATGTCCTTCGCGTAAAGAGCGTTGCGAAAGCAGCTGTGGGCCAGAGCTGCAGCGAAATGCCTTGCTGTGCGTTAAACATTTTAAAGCAGCAGATTTCATAAATGCACCGGGAGGTACAGGAAAGGCACGTTTGATGCCAAGTGCTGTTCCTATGACCCTTATGCCGGAAAGTCCCTCCAACAACACTGCAACTCATAAATTAAAAATATAAAACAACATACAAATTTACAAATTTTAACTAAAAAAATAAATAAATAGAAACAAAACTTCAAATTTACTCAAAAACGTCAACCAGCGAAATGTAATTTTTTATTTTTCCTTACACACGCTCATTTTTATTTTTACTCTCCCGAAAACTTTNTTACACACGCTCATTTTTATTTTTACTCTCCCGAAAACTTTGACTTTTGTAGGTTCGATGTCAATTTGGCTTCTACCTGTTTTTATTGTACCATGGTCATGGCCTCATATGTAAAATGAATTTGTTTACTTTTCTTTTAATAAAAATTTATCGTACCCATGTCTTATTTATGACAAATAAATTATTCATCGCAACCAACTAAATATAAGATTAACACAGCAAAAAACCT
>NW_016215088.1:0-1706 GCF_001687245.7 Rhagoletis zephyria | reverse complement strand
TCTAATGTCTTGATGCTGATGTTCTAAAATTATCACTTTTGATTAATATATCTGAACCTTATAAAAATAAATAAATAAAAAATGTTGTTGTTGTAGTAAATTAAATTCAATTTTATTTCATCATAAGACAGCTTAGCATTTTGAATCTTGATCTCACAACGCTGAACTTAAAATTAAAATATTCGAGTAAAATAAGAACACCCCTAATACACACTGAAAATATTAAACAATTACCTATGCAAACTAACTTAAGCAATAAGGAACTATTTAAGTTTTGAAACTATTTCGTCATATACGTGAACTAACGGTATGTACTGCGAATAAATTATTTCACTTTAATGCACTTTATAGTTTGACTGCAAAGTTATACTTACATTTTTATAAAATAATGATAAAAAATTAAGTTATTTAATAATAAGTTTTTCTACAAAATAAGTTGACTAAACATGTTTTAATCACATCAAACAAGGCTTATTAATTTAATTAAGAAAAAATGATAACAAAAGTGCAAATAGTAAACATTAACGTGTCATTTTATGATCGCATATATATAATACATAAGTGGTTGCTTTTTGTTGTCTTATTTACATATATATATATGCATACATACATATATTTTTGATTAAGTTTTGCACCTGCAAACTTTGTTTCTCAGCTTTTAAGCCGCTACTGTAATTTATGTGTCAGTGTGTTGCTATAAGTCTGCATTTCCTAAGTTTATCTCTTATTAACTGTACACTCTACTACCCTACTACATATAACAAGTTGAAATGTATGTGTGTGTTAAATCTAATTTAAATCTATAAGTAAGCAAATGCTGTGTAATATTTATTAAATAAGCCAGAGCATTTAAAAAGTAATGACTAAAATGCCAACGAAAANGTTTGTCAGGAAACTGAATTTTTCTTAACCATTATCCGCTCGCACTTCACACATCCTGAGTTGGTTTATACTTTTTTATTTTGTTGCTTTTTTGAGTTTTAACATTTACTGTATTTGCTTTCTGAAATTTATTTTATTTATCTATGCATTATTTTATTTTAAGCTAGTTTATTCTCTTAATTTTTCTCTTTCATTCTATTTTCTTTAATTTTATTTTATTACATTTAAAATATCTTTACTTTTTTATTTTAATATTTTATGTTATTTTATTTTAAGGTAATTTAGTTTCTTCAAATTAATTTTATTTTCGTAAAATTTTTTCTTTCATTTCACATTCTTTCATTTTATTTTATAATATTTTTATTCGAAATTAATTAACTTTTAATTTGTCGCTTTCTCGATTTTTTATACTTACTGTATTTGTTTTATGAAATTTTTTTTATTTATCTATTTATTACTTTATGTAATTTTATTTAAAGTTAATTTGTTTTCTTAAATTTTGTTTTATTTTCTTTGATTTTATTTTAAATTTCATTTTCTTAATTTTTTCCTTAATTCTACTTTCTTTCATTTTCTTTCATTTTATTTGTCTTCTTTTCTTTTCATTTGACATCTTTCCTATTTGTCTTTTAGTTTTTTCATAACAAATACAAAAGACATTTATCTAGGTTTTGAAATTCTGCCGCTCGTAATACTTCAAACGGGAAACCAGCGGTAAGTATTTATAATAAATGTAATCACCGAGAATTTCGAAATTGGTATAAAACAGTAAAAGGAGTAACAAGTCATTACGTATGCTTGGAACAAACCATGGTATGTTCGCC
>NW_016215087.1:0-1706 GCF_001687245.7 Rhagoletis zephyria | reverse complement strand
AGGATACATAATAAATTTCAGTGTTTCCGATAACGCCTTGAATTCAGAAAACCTCGATGAAATTTCTTCGATGACAGAATTCATTACCAAAGAAATCTCGTCGGTGCCTCTTACCTCGCCTGGGTTTTCGTCTAACTCTATATTAGATTTAAAATTGTTTACGTTAGGAAACATTTGTAATTTTTGGAAACCATTTCTTTACCAAAAACTTTCAAAAGGGCGAATGAGATGTATCAAATTATAACAGTTTTATTAGCGCCTTGAAACTATACCAGCAAATAATTGCTAGCATATCGAGCCCTAACCGCCAAAATAACGTAAGCGACATTTTTTTCAAAATTTTATTTTTGATGCAGAAATGCATCTAGATGCTCTAGGTAGGAGGAATTGGGTTCTCAATTAATACCGTGTCAAATATTTTTGTTGTGTGCCTTTGGTTCGCCAGCCCTGACACATAAGTATGTATGTATGTATGTATAAATATGTATGAACATTCTTTATCCTAAATCTCTGTAAACACAATAGATGATATNTACCCCGATGAAATTTCTTCGATGACAGAATTCATTACCAAAGAAATCTAGTCGGTGCCTCTTACCTCGCCTGGGTTTTCATCTAACTCTAAATTAGATTTGAAATTTTTTAGGTTTAGGAAACATTTGTAATTTTTGGAAACCATTTCTTTACCAAAAACTTTCAAAAGGGCGAATGAGATGTATCAAATTATAACAGTTTTATTAGCGCCTTGAAACTATACCAGCAAATAATTGCTAGCATATCGAGCCCTAACCGCCAAAATAACGTAAGCGACATTTTTTTCAAAATTTTATTTTTGATGCAGAAATGCATCTAGATGCTCTAGGTAGGAGGAATTGGGTTCTCAATTAATACCGTGTCAAAATTTTTTTGTTGTGTGCTTTTGGTTCGCCAGCCCTGACACATAAGTATGTATGTATGTATGTATAAATATGTATGAACATTCCTTATCCTAAATCTCTGTAAACACAATAGATGATATCTTAAAAAATACTGATGATAAGAAAACCTCGACTGCCATAAGTTAACCTCCAAGTTCGAATGTTTGTTTTGAAATCAAACCAACAGAAATTTTGTAGAGAATTCAAGCGATACATAAATATTGACTTTGGAAGAAAATAAAATTACTTATCGATGGCTTATTGCCTTGTATAGATGATAATGGTTAAAATAAACACACAAAAATAAAACATTTCAATATAACGAGCCCTAACCACCAAAAATACATAAGTGGCATCTAGCTGCTCTAGGAACATTTCTGCGTCAAAAATAAAAATTTGAAAAAAAACGACGCTTACGTCTCTTTGGCGAGCCCTAAGCTCGATATAAGATAAGACTGTCATAACCCAAATAGCTAAACGTACGATAAATTTTACGATGCGAACTAAAGATTAGTGTTTTTATACAAGGTTCCGTAAAATTGTGAATAGATTCAAGCAAAAATTGTTGACTTTGGTCAAGATGAAGAATTCATGGACATAGAAGGTAAACTGGAGGACTAGGCCTCGCCAGCTACCCAAGCCGAAGTTATAATGTATATGCATGTGGATAGCACTTGTGAACTGTACTCGCCATCGCTGTAATAAAATTAATATCCAGTATAATAGTATATTTAAAAAGGTTGGTAGAGAAAATATGAAAGAGGTTAATGTATGTACAATTTCTCCTCA
>NW_016215086.1:0-1706 GCF_001687245.7 Rhagoletis zephyria | reverse complement strand
CATTGTAAAAATAACCTATGGTTGTATGTTTGACTTAAATAAATAAATATATAAATATAAAAGTGTTTTATCAGACTCTTCCATGTCTCATATCCGAATTTTATGGAAGGAAATCTCGAGGCAAAGCTGCTAGCTTTGTGTGTATGTTTTCTTGGACATCGAGCGGCATATTCGATAGTACTGCCTTTGTGCCCATCTCGTAAAAATGAGTGCCATGCGTGGCTGTCCATATGAAAATATTCTTCTTCCTTGCTTTGCAAAATGTCTTATGGCAGACGATCTCGTAGCCAGGTTATGATGACGCCTGGTGTGCAATTATAGGAAGTTACAGGAAATCCGAAAAAAATCTTTTCTGTAAAGAAAACAACCAAACCCTTTGTTTGATCACCATTGGAGCGTTAAGGTGCCTAAATGCAGTGTAAATTAGAACTTACATCTTGATGTTAATCTTGCTAAAGCCCCACATGGACAATGCGAGCGTGCGGTTGAGTTTTTGGTATCAAAAAAAGGACTTGAACTCAGGAGCAATAGAAATTTAATACATGATCGTCCGTCCGACTGTGACATGTGTATAAGGGCAAACTACCATACTGGTTATACAAATTTAATAAACTGCCAATATTGGCGTGTCCCTTCTTCACTGGTTCAATGGCAATTTGCCCAATTGAGCCAGGAATTTCCGATTTGATGGCCTGGGAGAAAAGTGAAAATCCCAGATCGAGAAGACTGTACAACCGAGCACTCTGTTTAGAGGTGTTCGAGGCTGGGTTACAAATTTAATCACATAAAACCTTGAAAAAAAACTAAATTGCGCGTTTTTAGTTATGTTCTCAGGTAGTCAACAGAAATCTTGGCGCTTTTCAAGATGAAGAACCAATGCAATTTCGCCAAAAACTGCTTTTACATGCTTCAACCAATAGCAGCGAGAAAAATGGTGACACCGAGCTGGGAAACAGAACACAGAGGAGGCGAGGGCAAAGAGAGCGACAATGAGTTGGCACGAAAAAGTCGCCATTTGTATTTGTGAAACGGGAACTACATATTTCGTGGTGAATGGGCCGGTATGGAGAGGTGAGCTCGCCACGATTATTTGAATGGAAGAGTATATAACCGTTAAGAACCTCAAAATAGTGACCTCAAAATAAAAATGGCGGCGCTGCCTTGAAGGTGATGACACTTCAGGACACATTCCCACTCTTAGTTAGACAAACCTTAGTTCGCTCAAAACATCTTTAGTTTAATCTTTTATAAATTATTTTTTTTTTATAAATTTTGCAGATTTCCATTAAAACAAAAACACTGTTCGTAACCACATATGTCTGTTTGCTTGAAACCTTCACAGAACTTTAGGCCTCCAGATCGATTTATAGATATATATCAAAAAGTATTGCCTCTAAAGCGCCAGTTTTCACTTATTCTAATGCAAATTAATAAAAAAAAAAAGTAAACTGCCAAACTTCAAAAGAGTTTCTCCATAAAAGCACTGCCCGGCCCAGTCAATACTCGTGGATAGGTACGTAAAAATATCTCCCGTCGATGTTGCTGTTGTCACCGTAACAGAGGTGTTAAATTACAAATCAATTAACACTTGTAGTGAACGCCTGCCAAAACACACAAGCAAACGCACGCGCACGTGCACACTTTAAATGCGAAGAAGCGCACACATCAACGCAGCGAAATGCCCTAATGATAAAATGTGATCGAAC
>NW_016215085.1:0-1706 GCF_001687245.7 Rhagoletis zephyria | reverse complement strand
CAAGCGCAGTTCTGGCATCTTCACGGTTGTTTCTGTGGCCGCAGCATTAAGCAACGAAGTGCGGAGAGTAATCAGTCAGCTAGTCAGTTAGCCAGCAGCCAAATGGCAAGAAAGTAGGCAGATGACAGCGTTTTGGCGCTCTGACATTTCCATTAAAAGCGCAGCAAAAACCAGTGGCATTTTTGAATTTGACGAGATGTCGCAATCAGCGTCGCTGTCACTGAATCACAACTGAACAAGTAACCATCACTAATGGCTCCCGAATGCGCTGACTGCGCCAAATACGCCAAATGCGGAATGAACATCTTCATCGAAAACAGCGCAGCGCGGCTGCCGGGCATTGGCCGCGTACACCATCAGCCGTCGAAGTGGCCAAATCAACTAAAACGGGCTGACAAAGACGCATAAAACTGAAAATTATTAAATGCATTTCAATATGACGCGCATTGTTGGCATATTTGCGACTTATACTGAATGCTGCTGTCAGCGTTGCCATTATTGCAACTCGTGTGGTTGTTGTGCTTGTTGCTGCAGCTGCTGGACTGTGCTTTGACGGAGAGAAGCCAACAACCATTACCACATCAAATGCTCCACCACCACATCAAAGGCTAGCAGGGAGAAGCGGTTAATTGTCGACGGCCTGTGCGATTGAACCTTCTGTCTTCGTGCCTGATCATCGGCGGGCGTCAATGACTGTTTATGACAACGGAATGTGGCACAATCGCAAAATAAACTTTTGTTGGTTCTAGATTATTTTGGGCCAAACAAAGCATTTACAGTATTTGCTATATTTGCTGGAATGCAGTGTGATCGGATCGGAGTGCTGATTGCAAAAATTCTCTGTCATCTTTCTTCCACAGAGATCCAAAGGCACATGAAACACCGGCGCGTCAAGTCTGCCTCATGGCTGAAAGTTTTATGAAGTTATTCCAAAGTAATAAACTTTCAAAAATAAACCACAAAAAATTTGAAATGGAATATAAAATAAAAGTTAGTTTTCGTGGGTTTATTAAAAAAAAAAACAAGTAAGAGCAGAGAAGCAGAGAAGGCTTCATACCTTTCATGAACATCTGAAAATTTTACTTTAACAGATTACTGTATTTTTTTAAATTNTATTTTTTTTTAATTTATATACATATTTACAAAATACATAGATAGAGGAGATACATATATTTATGAAAAGCCATATCTAAACAATCAGAGGTATGGAAGATATACCTTATATAGCACCAANTTTAAATTTATATACATATTTACAAAATACATAGATAGAGGAGATACATATATTTATGAAAAGCCATATCTAAACAATCAGAGGTATGGAACATATACCTTATATAGCACCAATCTAAGTGATTTTCACTGCTGTGTGATCGGTATGTAAACCGGTAACACAATTCAACGGGTTTAGACTCCTACGTAAAGGAGATATATCGTAATAACTGGTATCTGAACAATCAGAGGTTTCAGAGATAAAGCTTATACAGCATAGATTTTGACGATTTTCTCAGAAGACTTTGTATTATAATTTATAGAATAGCTTACGAAATTTATCTGTTTTAGCAGTCCAAATAAAGGAGTTTTACAGTAAAACCCCATATCTGAACAATTAGTTGTATGGAGGATATAAATTGGTTACAGTGACCCGCTCTTTGTTATTTTACTGTAAACTTTCTGTTGGCAATTAGTGAAAATATTGCGAAATT
>NW_016215084.1:0-1706 GCF_001687245.7 Rhagoletis zephyria | reverse complement strand
ACATTCGATTTCCAATCGTACAAACAATTGCCATTCGAACGTTCGAATAATCGAATTATTCGAACAATTTCAAGAGCTCTACTTGGGACCCGCCACGTAAAAACCACTTCCAGTGAAGACGCAAGGCAAAGCCTCGGATGAGACCCCCCCCCTCCCCCCCTTATGATGACGACCACGGCAAACGTTTAAAGGACTACGATTTGAGGGCATGCACCTGGAATGTCCGGACCCTTAATGGGGAAGGTGCCGCTGCCCGGCTGGTTGATGTCCTCGTAAGCACAAAAGCTGACATCACCGCTATCCAAGAAATGCGTTGAACGGGGCAAGACAAGAAATGTCTGGGGCCTTGCGCCGTCTACTACAGCTGCCATGTAAAGGAGCGCAAATTCGGAGTTGGATTTGTGGTGGGAGAGAGACTCCGTCGCCGAGTACTGTCGTTCACCCCGGTGGACGAGCGTCTAGCCACAATCCGCATCAAAGCGAGATTCTTCAACATCTCGCTCATCTGCGCCCATGCCCCGACGGAAGAGAAGGATGAGGCATCCAAGGATCTCTTCTATGAGCGCTTGGAGCGCACGTACGAGCGCTGCCCCCGTCATGATATCAAAATCGTGCTTGGCGACTTCAATGCCAGGGTGGGCAAAGAAGGGATCTTTGGAACCACCGTCGGAAAATTCAGCCTACACGACGAAACGTCCGACAACGGATTGAGGCTGATCGACTTCACCGCGGCCCGAAAGATGGTAGTATGCAGTACTAGGTTCAATCATAAAAAGATCCATCAAGCGACGTGCCTGTCTCCGGATCGAAAAACGAGAAACCAAATCGATCATGTTGTGATAGACGGAAGGCACGCTTCCAGTGGTTTAGACGTACGCACACTCCGAGGCCCAAACATCGACTCAGATCACTATCTTGTTGCAGCCACGCCAAAAATGTGCGCCCAAATATGCAAGGAAAGCTTTACATCGAAAAGCTGCAATCACAACAGACAGCCAGAGCTTTCGCTACTCGACTCTCACACCTGTTCTCAGAGGGCACTCTTCAACAAACCGACATATGCGGGCAGTGAAATCACATTTCCCGCTANAGAAGTAGTCGGATTTCAGCGAGCCCGAAAGAACAACTGGTACGATGAGGAGTGTCAGGAAGCTGCAGAGAAAAAAGATGCCGCCTACAGGGCCACGCTGCGATCGGGCGCAACGCGCGCTATGTGGGACCGCTATAGGGATCTGAAGAGGGAAGCGAGACGTATTTGCCGCAACAAGAAGAGAGAGGCAGAAATACGTGAGTGCGAAGAGCTTGAAATGCTGCCCGACAGGAGGAATGCCCGAAAATTTTACCAGAGAGTTAGGCGACTTACGGAATTTTTACCTAGTAACTGATGTCCAGAGCGTACTTAAATTATGGAGGGTACATTTTTCCGCACTACCAAATGGTAGCAGCTCGGGAAGTTGTGGAGAAGAACCCGAGCCCGCAGTCGATGATGACGGAGTCGACGTTCCACCGCCTGACTATGACGAGGTACGTATAGCAATAACGCGGCTGAAAAACAACAAAGCAGCTAGAGGTGACAGCCTGCCAGCTGAGCTATTCAAGTACGGCGGCGAGGAGTTGATAAGGTGATGCATCAACTCTTGTGCAGAATATGGTCAACGAACGCATGCCCAACGACTGGAATTTAAGTGTGCTCTGCCCAATCCACA
>NW_016215083.1:0-1706 GCF_001687245.7 Rhagoletis zephyria | reverse complement strand
CAAATAGATACTGGTGTGCCTCGTCCAGTGGACTTCGTCCCAACAGATTGTTTTAATAGGTGCGCTACTCGGGTCTTTGGTACAACGGAAGGGAATCGGCCAAACGTGTCCATTGAATACGAGGGAGAATATAGTGAGCCAAACGAAAGTTTAAGTTTTAGCAGGAAGATAGACGCAATTTTGGAAATGTCTGAAATAGATTCGCCAGGTGCCGGGGGCGGTGCAAATCAGGTGGAAAACAACCATGGCGGTGACTCGGAAGCGGGACGTCCTAAGCCTCCGGAGAGCGGACCTACTTCAACTGCGACCAATATCGAACAGCTGAGCCGTTTAATGGCGATGATGGCNTGGAGAGCGGACCTACTTCGACTGCGACCAATATCGAACAGCTGAGCCGTTTAATGGCGATGATGGCACAACAAAATGATATGATGGCGCAGTGTATGAACGAGGTCCGCCACATAAGGACTAACGTCTCTAATTTGAGTCACCGAGTCACCGAAATGGAAACATCGGTTCAGGCAGTGGGTACTAACCCAACATCAGCATCGACACCAGGGTCTAGAAAACAAGTAGAAGACAAAAGTCGAGGAGATAACGATCCATCCCGCGAGCCACCCAAGTGGAAGAAGATAGATCTTGACAAGTGACACGTGAAATTTGATGGATCCGGGAAGGGCATTACCGTCGAAAGCTTCCTTTTTAGGATAGAGAAGATGAGGGCACAATATGAGATAACTTATTATCAGTTGTTTACGGACTTTCATTGTCTCGTAACGGGCTCCGCGTTTAAATGGTACTGGCAGGTCCTGGAGGACCATGCGGAAGATCCATCGTTTGGCTATTTCGAGCTCAAGCAGGAGTTATTGGCCCAGTTCAAAAGCGCGGAGTCCGATTACGAGATAATCCGGGAGATAATGGAACGTAAACAACTGCCTCAGGAAGCTTTCGACGACTTCTATGGTGAGGTCCACAATTTGACGTTTAGGCTGAAGAAAAAGATCCCAGAAAAAGAGTTAGTTGGAATTATTAAAGGCAATCTGAAACCCTACTTGGCTTCCAAAATGGACACGTTGGCCGAACTCAGAGCTGAATGCAAGCGGGCAGAGCGAGTGATCAAGGAGAATCGAAGCAGGACCAAGATAGTCAACGAATTAGAATACCCAGGCGTACCCGCATCAGGTGAAGTAGAAGGTGATACGTTTGTTGAAGCTATTGGGAACCATCACAAGCCGAAGTTCAGCCAGCCATCCACTTCCAATTCTAGGCCAAACGTAACTCAACAAGGTAGACCAGTTTCCACTCCCGTAAGTGATTTCAAGACCACCATCAGCTCATTCTGTCCGTCACCTTTCCATTTAATGTTGTGTTTTAAGTGTGGTATGCCCGTCGATTTTTATGTGAAAAATCCTGATGAAGCTAAGAAAGATAGTGTTTGTAAGTCTTCGTTTCATAGTATGGTCTGTTTTGCGTGTGGGGGTGATGTGTCTTTTTGTGTGTACAAGTCGGAGAAGGCAAACTCGTCACTGGCGGAGAAATCCGGGACCACCAGNCAAACTCGTCACTGGCGGAGAAATCCGGGACCACCAGCTAGGTGATGAAAAACCCGGAGAAACACCGCAGTACGTAATTCTAGAAAGAAAAAGCAATTATGGTGTCAATGGAAAGGAGGAAGTGAGCATAAAACCCGAATTGAAAAGCTTACA
>NW_016215082.1:0-1706 GCF_001687245.7 Rhagoletis zephyria | reverse complement strand
GTTAAAAACAAAAACATTTTATCTTATTTTAATTTAACAATTCAAGAATTCAAAAATATTATTTTTTTAAATAAAAAAATTGAAACCAGGTATTAAAACAAAACCAGTTAAGACTTTATAATAATATTAACTTTTATGTTAAATTTGCAGCATTTGCACAAAAAACAACAATACAACTTGTATTTTAAGCAATTTAATCAATTTTAAATTACAACCTTCAAAAACCTACACTTTTAGTGTTAGAAGTTGCAACCGAAAAATGCGTTGTTCATTACCATTTAAACTTGACTACAAAATGCCACCAAAAAAACCTGGAAAAATGGATAAACCTAGTTTAAAAAACGATTTTTCAAATAACCCTTCTAATTATTATTTAAACTTTAGTCGTCCAAACGAAACTAATGGACCAATTGATGAGTACCATATGGTTCAATTAGTTTCGATCAAAGGAAATGACATTGAACAAAAATATATTTTTTCTAGTAAATGGTTTAAAGAAAATCGAGATCATCTTTTTGGTGTTAACTGCAATTTTAACTTGGCATTGCATAAAACTTATTTTGTCAAGATTGCTGCAGCTAATATTGAAATTGGTCTAGAAGAAAATATTACTTGGGTTGGTGAATTTAGTGATTTTAGTCACATTGACCTTTGCTATAAAAAAATACAAGACAAATTTTGGCTAAATGTTTTAATAGGAGTCTTAATTATTTTGTTATTTTGGACAATTTTTATAATTTATATAAAAATTGTTAAATATTTATACTTATCAAAAAAAATTAAAAATCTTGAAATTAATGTGCTAAGTAATGAACCGGAATAATACTATGAACCACCTACAGTAGATGAGATTCAAATGTACTATCAATTAAAACAAAAACCTAAACATAAAAATGTACAATATTCTTCAAAAACTATAAATTTGGAATTTAAGTAAACTTTGAAAGTCAATTCAAATGAGAAAAATGAAAACAAAAAAAGTTGATAATGAATACTGCCAGCCATTTTTGACTCNAACTATAAATTTGGAATTTAAGTAAACTTTGAAAGTCAATTCAAATGAGAAAAATGAAAACAAAAAAAGTTGATAATGAATACTGCCAGCCATTTTTGACTCTGTTTTTCCCCCTGTTACATCTGGATACATTAGTTTGCCTAAAAAAGAAACAAAATTGTAATTTAGTTTTAAATAAACTAAAAATTTAATTTTGATTTAGAAATAAAAATCACTATTAAAACATAACTGTAATGACAAATAAAAGACTGGCTATGACCGTAACGCAAATGTGATAAATTAACATCTGATAAAAACTAAACACACACAATTTGATCAGACAAGCTTCTGGTCACTCTGGCACAGACATGCCAGCAGTGTGCACTGCACATGCAACTACAGCTATTACCAATAATACCTGACTAATGTTTGCATATTTATTACACTGATCATCAGTTTTAATTATTTCATTCACCTTTTCAGTATTACCCTTCTCAGTCAGTCTATTTTAATTTTAAAAGTATGGACATCAAAACCACCACTAAAGTGCTGCTCGGCGTCTTTCTCACCCTCCAAGTGTTCCTCGTCGTTCTCGAGTTTGTCCAGTGTCACCTCTGTCATTACTGCTGGCACCTGGTGTCACTCTTTCTGCTGCTAGTTGGCTACTTTACCATTTGGAAGGAGGACTTTTTGGTGACAATCACCTTTGCAA
>NW_016215081.1:0-1706 GCF_001687245.7 Rhagoletis zephyria | reverse complement strand
GCTGCACGCATCAGACCGCTGCCAGGAAGCTGGGCCAGCGGAGCCGTCATTTTCTCGGGTTTCTTTTTTGTCCTCTTCTTCTTGAATGATTGAAACAAGCAAGCACGAAAACAGGCACTGAATGTCGGTGCTGTCGTTCTTGTTCTGCCAAAACTCTGGTGAAATTTAAAGAAGACTGTTCAGCGCTGCTCTGTTGGCGACAGACGATTGATTGAAGCAAGCAAGCAAGCACTGACTGAAACTTTCTCCCTTTCTCTCTCCCTCCTAATGACATTTTTTTTAATTTTTGCAGTGACATCCAACGGGTGATCAGAGTTTTCAGCTTCAGCAGTAGGATGTGGTGTGTGTCTGTGTGTGTTTGCCAGTGCAGCCTTGATCGTTTGTTTATATGTTATTTTCATTTGGCCTCTTTTAGTCATCAGTTGTTAACTAGCTAATGGTTCTGCTCCGGTGTTGTAGAAATGCTCTGTGCTGATCTGTAGGGCGACACTTGTTGCACCGCTTGGAAACAAAACAAAAAATGAAAAAAGTGGAATTCACTATTTCGTAAACAGTTGACATTTACATTTAGCTTTATTAAATTTTGTTTCTCGCATCGGGGTTGCTGCTGATGGCAGCAGCTGCTGCTGGTGCTGGCGCAGAGCTGCCGTACTTTTTTCGCAGCTCTTTCAGGTGAGAGGAGTAAATTGTCACAGCGAGACCGTGAACAAAGAACCAGATAACAAAGGCCCAGAGAACGGAATACCAAAAGGCGCGAACAATGGCGACGCCAAACAGGCCGCATGCGACGTACGAGTGAATGTTGCTGAGAATGAAGTTCTGCAGGATGATTCCGATGAAGCCAAATATCTGACCAGCCAGCGAGACGACGCTGAGGGAGAAAATGTGCACTGCGATCTTGAGAAAAGTAGTAGTTAGGCAAATGTTNGCGAAAAACCAGATAACAAAGGCCCAGAGAACGGGATACCAAAAGGCGCGAACAATGGCGACGCCAATCAGGCCGCATGCGACGTACGAGTGAATGTTGCTGAGAATGAAGTTCTGCAGGATGATTCCGATGAAGCCGAATATCTGACCAGCCAGCGAGACGATACTGAGAGAGAAAATGTGCACTGCGATCTTGAGAAAAGTAGTAGTTAGGCAAATGTTTAAAAGCAAAACAGAGATACACACTTACTGCATACTCAACTCTTTGCGAGTCGCTGCTTTTGAAGATGCGTAAGCTTAAAATTAGAAAGGCAATGCAGCCAACTGTGTTGAGAAAGCCAAAGGCGGTTGCAATAACCCGAAAAACTAGGTTCAACTTTTGTTCAGCCGCGGTGAGCATTTTTACTGGATTTTTTGAGATTTAGGCGATAAAATAGTGGCAAAATGAGACTCAGTTTTTTGTTGTGCTAAAACCTTTTTATTTTTTACACTCTCAAAAACAAAATGTTTGTATTTTAATATCGACTACAAAAAAAGTGATAGAAAACACCTACCTGGTTGCACACTTTGTTGGCAAGTACGGCTATATCAATAAAAAAGCAAAAAATTAATTGAGAGGTGTAAGACTGGTTTAGTTGACATATTTACTGGTTTCAGAAATGGTTGGTAACAAGGCGCGAGAGGACAGATTAAGGATGCTTACATAAAGCAACTACAAAGGTTTTGAACTTTGCGCGAGCAGAAACACGTAACCAGCGGCCTGGTGGCTGCTACTTTTT
>NW_016215080.1:0-1706 GCF_001687245.7 Rhagoletis zephyria | reverse complement strand
TGAAAAATACGTGATAGTTGTTTTAAGGGAGCGCAAGTCCCTTAAACATACAAAAAAAATAATATTAAATTTTTTTACACAATTCTTCTCTCTAAATAAAACTTTAACTTTTTAAAATTGAAAATTTTTTAAAGTAACTCTATGAGCGTTTAAAACTAAGTAGTTAATAGATAGTCAAGGAAAAATTTCTGGTTTTTTCAATGTAAAATTTTTTTGTTTTTAAAAATTTACCAGAATTTATTTACTTTTGCAATTTGTTAAAAATTTAGTACATACTACTAAGCCTTTCTATACTTTTTCTCTCAACTGTCAAATAAATTACTAACAAAAAATAGTTATTAAGATGAATATTTTTCAGAAACTTAAATTTTTTTAATTTTTCTTTCGATATTTCCTAAAAAGATGCAAAAATTTCAAATTTCTTAGCAGTTCGAAAATTTGTTATCCGAATTTTTTGTTTGAACTTATTATTCTTGAGTAAATAGCTTGAAAATAAAAATAGAACTAAACTAGAAATTTTGTAAAAAAAAACAAATTGGTAAAAATGGCCGCGGGCACATTTTCTGAAGAAAAATTTTGGAAACACTTTTCCCAACCAAAATGCACATTTTCAAAGCAAAAAATCAGCGTGAATCTGAACTTGACTTGAAAATATACAATAAAAATAATTTAAAAGGACTTCAGAAAAAATGCGAGTAAAAATTTTGGATAAACTGTTTCTTGAAAAAAAAAAAATTAGGAAGTCTGGCAATTGGAAATTGGAAATACGCTTTTGTCGGCCAGATCAAAGAAATAATTAGCAATTATTTAGTTGGACAAGTATTTTCTTTTAGTAAATACAGGGGAACGAGTTTTGAAGAAAGTAGATTATCAAAATTTACTTCGTTATTTAAAACAGCTACATACATATATACATGGCTTTACTGGATACATGTTTTAATGGCATTTGTTTCTTTTTTTCTACATCTTCTTCCAAAAACTGTATTCTCTTTTTCTTTCTGATTTTTATTAGTTTATAGAGTCGTCGCCAAAAAGTATGCAAATCCCCAACTCGTCATCAATTTAATTAATTGCCGCATGTCACTGGTATTTTCGGTTGCCAGTAATTTAGTAATCAGCGAGCTACACTTCACTGCGCTTTTCAACAGGAAAATATAGCACTAGGAAAAAATTGCTGGACTTTTTCACTGCAAAAATCGAATAGCAATCCGTGTGAGATAAAAAATATTGAAATGCCGAGTTCAGTGAAGTGCATAAATAATTAAATAAACTCAGAGTGCTAGCAAATGGACGGAATATGAAAAACGTAACCGACAAAAATGCGACGATAAAACAAATTAATCAAAGTGAATATTTTTAAAAGCATTTCTAAACATTTTCAATAGTTTGATTAGTGTCGAAAATAACAAAATTAAAATTGGCAAATAAATATTTACATACACCGGTGGTGTAGATTTTTAGATACTATGTAAATATTTGGTGATATTTGTCAAGTATTCTCTATTTTTTAAATTCAAGCAACTAATGAAAAATATTCGACTACCAAAGCCACAAAAAAAAATAAAATTAAAAAAAAAATCGAAATAAAAAAAATAAAATAACCTGTTTGTTTTTAATAGTCTCGGCGAGTTTGGATATGTATTCAAATATTTCATGGCATTGATGAAGTATTTATTTGATTACCATGCATATTCCACATACATATA
>NW_016215078.1:0-1706 GCF_001687245.7 Rhagoletis zephyria | reverse complement strand
TCACCACGTCACCACCACTATTATCATCACCACCACTCTGATCAACTCTAGAGCAGTCTCAATTGCTGCTCAATTCTCTCTGTGTTTAATTGATTGTGCAATTGATGTGTGTTCAATGCTCAAGGTTGTTCACTGTTCAATTGATTGGCTTTAATCAGTCTAATTGGGTGCTGTCATACTCGATTAAAAGTGTCCTGTACTGTGCTCTCTTTAAGTGTATCTGTCACACAAGTGAAGAGTTGTCAGCATTCGACATTGTTTTTTATTTTTAGAGCAACTTTACTGCATCAAACCAGTCATTGCCGACAACTACCACCACTTTTAAAGCAACTCCATATTCTCTTCCTGACTTTTTCTTCTTCCGTTTCAGTGTTTCTTCGCTGTCGGTCCCTCCTCATCGAATACTCTGCGTTCGATTACTACAATTCTCCCATTGAACTCTCATCATCATCATCATCATCGTCATCTTCTTCTTCTTCACCNCTACCACCACTTTTAAAGCAACTCCATATTCTCTTCCTGACTTTTTCTTCCGTTTCAGTGTTTCTTCGCTGTCGGTCCCTCCTCATCGAATACTCTGCGTTCGATTACTGCAATTCTCCCATTGAACTCTCATCATCATCATCATCATCTTCCTCTTCCCAACCACTCTTCTCAACCGGTAAGTCTATGCCTGAATGAAAAAATGAGAATGTTGCAGACTGTTTGAGTGTGCACTTCTTTCTTCCTTTTTTTCTGTCTGATAGCATCTCAACTAGCTCACCTTGTTCTTCTTGTCTCAGTTGCTTGTCGCCCTGGTTGTTGTTGTTGTTGTTGCTGTTACATTTTCTCACGTTACATATGCGCGCCAGTTATGAGTGTGTAGTAGTTGTTGCTGCTGCTGCTGATGTTTTATCATAGCACACTGCCCCGCCTGTCTGCATGATCACATTGAATGTGTGTATATGTGTGTGTGTAATCTTGGCAGCAGTCAACACACTGATGAAGCCTTCCTCGTTGTCGTCTTCAGTCTTCAGTTTTCAGCTGTCCTTCAGATCGACCACCCGGCGTCACACAGCTCTGTGGAAACGGCACGAATTTTCTCAGCTATCAGCCGCTACTAAAATAATAAGTGAGGATGCGTGGACAGTTGTTGCTGACTGCCAAAGAAAGAAAAAAAACTTGGCCAGAAAATCAACACATCGGCAGCAGTGCTCTCCTTCTTTTTTCCTTCGACATTGGTCATCGTGATGGTGCCTCTGCCTCTGCTGCTGCTCTCTTTTCATTTCATTTTGATTAGCTCATGGTCACCACCAGCTTTGCATTACATTGCTTGAGCTTGAGCTTTAGATCAGCAGGCAACAGGTTCCTTCCTTCCTTCCTTCCTTCCTTCCTTCCTTCCTTCCTCTTCATCAGGAGGAACCCCTGTGCACACCACCACCATCACTTATCACTTGTTCTTCTTCTTCTACTTCATTCCCGTTCAGTTCAGTTCAGTTCAGTTCAGTCATTGCCTGTGCTCTCCTTTTCCTTCTCCAGCTCAATTGATGATTGGTGGTGGTGGTGGTGCTCCTGCTCAGAGACAAATTCCAGTGAAATGTTTGTCTGTGCTCTGTTGATAAATGGAACCAAAAAGCTCTGTTGTCTGCTGTTGACCACGGAGCAGTGAACAGTCTAGAAAAGAAATGATGTGATCAAATCTGCACTTTGACTACACTCTTTTACAG
>NW_016215077.1:0-1706 GCF_001687245.7 Rhagoletis zephyria | reverse complement strand
TTTCAAAGAAATGTGTTTTCAATTTGAAATTAAATTTGTTTGAATTATTTTAATAAATGTACCTTTTGCTGTAACGGAGTGTGTTTAATTTTTTTCATGTGGTCACTTGCCAATTGGTGCATTCACCTGAAATTGTGCACAATTTTCCTTTTTTTACCATTTTTCATTTCCGTATCATTTTACTAGGACAATTTTTTTTGTATTTTTTTGTGTGCCCTTAAAATTTCGGCTCAATTAGTTCAATTTGTGCAGGATTTGAATGAATGTAGTATATATTAGGGATGTTGCGAATGTGGAATTAAAGACATCCGTGGATGCGAATGCCGATGTCAAGTATTTTTAAGTAACAATTAGAATCTGGCATAATGGCGAGATCGTTGTTTAAACAGCGCTTATAAGCCAAACCAGATGTGTCAGGCTTTTCTAAAGCTTTTTCAAAATAATTCTTCATTCTCATCCCTTTGGCTGTTTCAGAATTTGGGGAATATGTAACTTCATCAGCGTTTTTCGATTTTAGTTTTTGTAATTCATTTTCAATACTTTCTTCTTGTGCTTATAGCGAGCTAATTAGGTGGATATAGAAAATTAATTATTATTTTCCAGGAATGAAAATGTTGAGCAAAATTCTGTTTTCAAAGTCGTAGCCGCCAGCCGAATTGGATCGGAATATTGTTATTTAAAAGCAAAAAAGCACCCCGTTTTTTAGCAATTGAATTACGGATGATGAGGGTCTCAAATAGTTATGTATGTAGTTCTTATCGAATTAGACCTATAGTTTTTTAACTATTTGAGCATCGATTCTCTTTATAGCCAGACGAGCCGGAGAAGGAGCTTACCCTTTGACTTTAAATAGCAAAGAAGGGAGACGTAGGGGGACAGTTTTACCACAGAAGTTTTCAGCCAAGAATCCAATTTTATTCAACAATTTTTATTGAGTTTGAGACCGTTTTTAATGAAAAACTTATTGTGGAAAAGCAACAATAATTAAAAAAAAAAAGGTAGAAGTGATAGCTATTTCGGAAATCACCACATTTCCTCATCAGACTTCTTTCAGTGGGATTCGTTGCAACGACTCCAGCTGACTCAGCCAGTTGCCCACGCTCCGTGCTAAGTTCGCCTTGTAAATTCTTTTTGCTTTTTCTACTTTTTCATTTTTAAGGCCAACTACTTCATTAAAAACGGCCTCAAGCTCAATACAAATTGTTAAATATAATTGTCATAAGGCCATAAAATAAAAAAAAAAATAAAAAAGGATTCAATTCCATATTCCTATGAAAAAAAAAATTGATTGAGAAGTAAACAAAATTATTCTTTTTTTTTTTGAATTTTTGCTATAAATAAATTACCCAAAGAGCCCCGTTTTAATTTATACCTTCACTAATTTTGGAATTACTAAACCTAGATTTTTATTTTTATGCTATAAATCCAAAGTCTCGAAAAACGATGACGACTTTGCTAAAAAGAGTTAAGCTTTATTCAATGATAGTCCTGAGCGAGGCCCTTTCGGTGACATAAAAATTTAAAAAATAGCAAATAAGAAAGTTACAGCAAAAAACGCAATTTAGCGGGTGCTTAAAAAAATTTTACACCCACAATTTTTTCTCGACATAAGTATTCAAATAAAACTGACATACGCTAAACGTTTATACGTGATACACCTTAATGTACATACATAGAAGCCTATAATTGCCTTTTTACTCACCGGA
>NW_016215076.1:0-1706 GCF_001687245.7 Rhagoletis zephyria | reverse complement strand
TTTTTTTTTCTTCGTGCTAATTTGATCTAATTTTACTGGGTAAGTTTCTATATAATAGCGGTCGCCCCTCGGTCTCTGAGTATGTGTATGATTTATGAAAGTGCAAGTTTTATGCAGTTAGGCTTGGAAACTTGTTCGTAAGTGCGCATTTTTTAAAGTGCATTGGTTGTTGGAATACATGCATAAAAAGTAAGCTTAGGCCGGATCCCAACAAGCAATTCTTCGTCATGCGTTTTGTGTAAAAATACAATCAGTTTTGTTGGTAATCAGAACGATTGCTTTTAAGATTGAATGTCAGCTCCTAGACTCTAGCTTTGTCTCAGTTTACAGATTAAAAAGTTGAGCTTAATCCTATTTCATCGGTAAATCAATATCAGTAATTGATTCAATAATTTTAGTAGAATTTATACTTTATTTAAAATTTGCAGCAAACGAATAAAAGTATAAAAAGTGAAATCAATATATGACATATTTATTTTTTATACGCTTATATGACAACGGTTTTGTCATTGCGTTAACTCATTTGAAACTAGCAACATTATAAATTAAGGCGCTTGCCCAATGCAGGCTTGCTTTGCTTGCTTAGCTTTTGAAAACTGTCAAAAGTTATTTGGAAAATACTAAAACGTATGAAGGGTGGCCAAATGGCAGCTTTGCTTCACTTGCTTTAAGCGCCTCAAAGTTTCAAATAGGCAAATGTTTTATTTGAAAGCGTTTCGTAAGCTTTTGACAAAAATATATGTTCCCGTTCTAAATCAATTCAAACAAACTACTGCAGACTTTTATGTACAAAAATTGTCTTACGTAATTTAAAAAAATCTATGTATAATATTATTCGAGGTCTAATAAAAAGTAATCTATGTTTCCATATTTATATTTAACATGTCGCTGGCTTAAAGTGAAAAGTTGCTAAGTCCAATTTTACAAATTTTACAGGAACTTTGAATACAACATTTTGCGTGTTTAAAGCAAAGCAAAACTCCATACAAATCAGAAGGATTCGATCTCTGTTAAAAAATTTCGTATAATTTTTCCTTATTGCATATTCGGGGCCTCTTTTAGACTTATAAAATTTATCTTTCATTGAATATAAACGAGAAGAAAAAAAACAAGTACATTAGTCCTTAATTTCTCTTACTTTCTATGTCAAAATTTGAGGCTTCATAAAATGTAGACTTATCAACTTTTCACACAAAGCTAGCGATATTTATGATGTCAAACTACTGGTAAGTCGTCTCTTGAAAAATCGATATTTTTTTGAGTTTTTTGTTTCCAATAAATGTACANCCTTAATTTCTCTTACTTTCTATGTCAAAATTTGAGGCTTCATAAAATGTAGACTTATGAACTCTTCACACAAAGCTAGCGATATTTATGATGTCAAACTACTGGTAAGTCGTCTCTTGAAAAATCGATTTTTTCAGTTTTTTGTCTCTAGTAAATGTACATATAGGTTTATATGTATGTATAATTATTATCATTCCTTTGAAATGCAAAAATTAATTCACATTCATTTAAAAATAAATCTGAAAAGATTGTTTTGCATTTATTTTTTTTAATTTTCTGGAATTTTGTGGGAAAATTATTCTTAAGGTGCTGGCCCAATGCAGGCTTGCTTTGCTTGCTTCGCTGCGAGAAGTGTCAAAAATTAATTGGCATATACTAAAACGTATAAAGGCTGGCCAAATGGCAGCTTTTCTTCACTT
>NW_016215075.1:0-1706 GCF_001687245.7 Rhagoletis zephyria | reverse complement strand
ATCTTCGCCGGCGCCAGCATGTCCGGCGACCTGCGCAACCCCAATGAGGCCATTCCAAAGGGCACCTTCCTCGCCATCCTCACCACCTCCTCCACCTATGGGCTGCTGATCATCTTCCTCGGTTTCACCGTCCTCCCGTACGCCAGCGGCTCCTACGAGGAGATGTCCAATCTGACCGACGTTCTGGAGGTGTCCTGTCGGGCGGACCGAAGTTGCAAATTCGGTCTGACCAATGACTACCAGACGATGGCCATGAGCTCCGCCTTTGGCCCGCTGATCTACGCGGGCATCTACGCGGCCACCATCTCCAGCGCTCTGGGCTCGTACGTCTGCTCGCCGAGGATTTTTCAGGTTAGATGAATTTTAAGATTTTAAGGATTTTTTAGAAAAACTTTTATCTTTTTTGCTAGGCCCTCTGCGAAGACAAGCTCTTCCCGTACATTCACTACTTTGCCAAGGGCTACGGCAAGGGCAATGATCCTCGGCGAGGCTACGTCCTCACCTTCATCATTGCACTGGTTTTTATCTCCATTGGTAAGTGGTGATTTGATCATTTTCCATCTTTTATTAATCCACTTTTTTACCTTTANGCCGAGGATTTTTCAGGTTAGATGAATTTTAAGATTTTAAGGATTTTTTAGAAAAACTTTTATCTTTTTTGCTAGGCCCTCTGCGAAGACAAGCTCTTCCCGTACATTCACTACTTTGCCAAGGGCTACGGCAAGGGCAATGATCCTCGGCGAGGCTACGTCCTCACCTTCATCATTGCACTGGTTTTTATCTCCATTGGTAAGTGGTGATTTGATCATTTTCCATCTTTTATTAATCCACTTTTTTACCTTTAGGTGAACTAAACCTCATTGCACCGATCATCTCTAACTTCTTCATGGCCTGCTTCTGTCTGGTGAACATTGCCTGCTTTCACTCCTCTTTCGTCGGATCGCCCAGCTTCCGCCCCACCTTCAAGTACTACAACCAGTGGGTCAGTCTGCTGACGGGCCTGGCCTGTGTTGGTATCATGTTCTTCCTTGATTGGATCTCTGCAGTTGTAACCGTCCTGATCATGGGCGTCCTCTACCTGTACATATCCAAAAAACGGCCCGACGTTAACTGGGGCTCCAGCACGCGGTCCCACGTCTACAACAACGCCCTCTCCTCGGCGCTGAAGCTCAACTTTGGCAAGGACCACATCAAGAACTTTCGCCCGTCCATTCTCCTGCTGACCGGTAACCCCAGTGCCCGCATTCCTCTCGTGGAGTTTGCCAATAACATCACCCGAAACCGATCGCTGCTGATGATCGGCCACATCACCAACTATGAGATTGTGCAGGAGATCAGGGAGCGGGTGATCAACGCTCAGTACGAGTGGATGCTAAAGCGGAAGATCAAGGCCTTCTACCTGCTGCTGGAGGCCAGTTCGCTGGCCAGCGGCACCAAGTCGATGTTGCAGGTGTCGGGTCTGGGGCGGAAGCTGGCGCCCAGCATTATCATGCTCGGCTACAAATCGAGCTGGCGAGATTGTCTGGTGGAGGACCTGCTGGACTACTACTCGGTGATGCTGTGAGTGTTCTGGAAGGGTGTTTTTTGTTTGTAAACAAAGTCTCAGCTGAGATTTTTTCTAATCATCTTCAGGAAAGCCATGGACATGTCAACGGGAATCTGCATCCTCCGCGTCCAGGAGGGCCTCGACTATGCGGACTTCTTTG
>NW_016215074.1:0-1706 GCF_001687245.7 Rhagoletis zephyria | reverse complement strand
AAAGTTATAATACCCTTGTGCACAAGTGCGCTCGGGTATAAAAACAAGAAAGCGCATTGCATCAGTGCACTGAAATATAAAACGACACGTCGTTTAGTTGTTGAGTCAGATCGCCTAACAAGCACACCTCACCGCACAACACTCTCCTCTCCCACACTTTGACGCTTGTAGTTCACTTCAAATTCAAATTCAAAATGTGCAAATCCACATCTGATTTTCTTTGCAATTTGCATTGACAGTCGTCTGCGACAAGCGCTCAGCTGTCACATCGATGCATTAGCTGAAGTTTCCTTGGCGCTTTTCCTTTCTTTTCCAAGTAACTATGGCAGCAGTATGAGTACTCACTCATATAGATACATATATGTATGCATGTGTGTAAGTATGTTAACCAATGCCGGCAAGATGCTGATTTTGTAACAAACGCTATGACCAACATCGATAGGGAGTTAAATTTCCTTTTTATGCGGGCTACCCTCACTCGAATCACATGTGTATGTTTGCAAGCACGTAAATGTATACGGGGCATTCTATACCAAAATGGACGAAACATAAATAATAAATAAATATGAAATTTGAGCTTGATTAATACATTTTTCAAAACTTTACAGCACAAAAACAAAAACAAATCGATTTAATAGTTTTCCAATTATCTCGAGAACGGGGCAAGGAAAAAATTAAAAAAAGCACACATACACACATGAAAATTCTCTATGAAAATACTTATATTTTAAATTATTTTATATAAGAAATTTTTACATAATTTTTTCTTTTTATAAAAAAAATCTATTTTTGAAAATATGACATCTCAAAAAAAAATTTAAAAAATTCACAATGGTTGCTCTGTGTATTGCGCAATATTTAAGTATAGTATTACGGGGTGCACTCTACAATAATTTGGTTTTAAAATTTTTTTTACACCGAAGTTGAGTAAACTGAGTACATTTGTAGCCCATTAAATTTTAGGTTAATAAAGTGTAAGTTTTAAGTTACTGAAAAATTGCGTTGATTTTTAATATTTTTTATGCTGACGGCTTTTTGCACTTTTTTCTTATGGAGGAAAATGCGCAAAACCGTTTTCGATGAAAATTAAAAAAAAATTAACGCCAGTTTGGCAATCGCTTAAAACTTGCACTCTATTATACTTAAATTTAGTGGGCTACAAAACTGCATACTCAAAAAAATTAAAAAAAAAATAAAAAAAATTTTAATGTTCTGATTTTACTCAACTTCGGTGTAAAAAAAAAATTCATAACTCAAATTATTGTATTGCACTCTACCCGTTATACTATACCCAGAGCTACCATTGAGATTTTTTTAAATTTTTTTGAGATGGCATATTTTCAAAAACTAATTTTTTTATCAAAAACAAACAAAATTTGTTTGTGAAAAATTTTTTAAGAAAAAAAATTTTTAGAAATATATCTTTTCATAGAGAATTTTGATGTGTGTATGTGTGCTTTTTTCAAATTTTTTCCTCGCCCCGTACTCGAGATATTTAAAAAACTATTAAATCGATTTGTTTTTGTTTTTGTGCTGTNCAAACAAAATTTGTTTGTGAAAAATTTTTTAAGAAAAAAAATTTTTAGAAATATATCTTTTCATAGAGAATTTTGATGTGTGTATGTGTGCTTTTTTCAAATTTTTTCCTCGCCCCGTACTCGAGATATTTAAAAAACTATTAAATCGATTTGTTTTTGTTTTTGTGC
>NW_016215073.1:0-1706 GCF_001687245.7 Rhagoletis zephyria | reverse complement strand
AATTATTGAAACTCAAATTTTGCTTGTAATTAGAGTGGAAAAAGTGTGTTGTTGACAAAAAAAGTCAGTAGTCTAAAATATTGTTTACTCTACAAAATTAAAAGTTATTTTTTATAAAAGTTTGCGTAAAAATCGCGGCGAATATTACTTTGTAGCTAAAATATCTATGAAAATCTTTGAACTCTTTTCAAGGGACTGGCATTTATTTTATCAATCTTGCCTGAAAGCAAATATAAACATACTACGCGTAGTATTTAAAACTGGTTTCCTGTCCCAAGCATGTATTTTCTTAGGCCTCATCCTCTTTCCGGCGCAGTTTTCACATTCAGTTTTACAAGCTTCCGCGTTTACTTCTATAATTAAGCGAACATGCGCGACTTTCGTACTGTACTTATTTTTTTAAATTTGAATTAACGTAAAAAATAATACTATTTAATTTCTATGATTTTATTGCACCTTGTACCAAAAGTGACTTTTCCTTATTAAGCTAACCCTCCTGCGCATTTTTTTCGATGTCTGGCGCCATCTGTTGGAAAGTGCGAGCAACAAAACTAGCTTGTGCACACCACTTAAAGAGCTTTGAAAAGCTTGTGGAAACTGTGAAAGCTCGCAAGCTAAGCTTTGGTATAGAAAATTTTAGTTTCCTGTATCCTGAGCTTTTCAAACACACATGCACGCTTTTATGTGTATGTGAATTTATACATACACAGACATTTATGTAGATTTTGCTCATGCATATTTGTGTTTATTTATATTTTTGCACTTGAGCTGGAGTAACCACTAAGGATAAATCGATACCATCAAGGTATTACTCAAATCAGTACTTGCACTTGAACCAAATAAGGTATCGATACCTACTCAGTATCAGAAAGGTATCGAGTACTTGTATTTAGAACTACGATTTTGCATATTTTTCAGAGTTATTGTATTTTTTTTTTTTTTTTAAATAAATAAACATTTTTGCAAGATTATTTATCGTTTAATATGTTTTCATACAAAAATTTAAGACTAACAATTATTTTTGTATAGTATTTGATTTCAAAAGCAATNGTACTCCCAAAAACATCAACTTTTATAAGTGTATTCCTAAAAGGCGGTTCCGAGATTTAGTTGTACTTGGTTTTCGAGAAAAGCCTCTCGCTTGCTTATATAACTGCGACAATGTAGTAGGCATATCTTCCCATTCCTCTAATGGGTGACTTTTCAAAGAAGATGCTGAAGCATAATAAGTTTAGCGCTTCCGATACAAGTATGTACTTATTTTTGTTACCAACTTGGATTGCCGTAAAAAGTATCGAGTACAAAAATACTTGGTAGATTGAAAAAAGGATCGAGTATGTACTTCGATTTACTTGTATCGATTCATCCCTAGTAACCACGAAATATAGAGAAACAAAAATGTTTTCTAGTAACCCTTGTTCAGAGCTTTTAGATACTGTAAATATTATAAATAATATATGTACTTAGGTGCAGGGTTCGGACTCCGCTTCTCAAGAATTTCAAAAACTGCTCCTCTACTCCACTTTCCTTCAAGTGTGGTCCGTTTTTTCCCTCCCATTCTGTCCTTCTTTGGGCTATAAGCTAAAATTTGCTGATAAAAAGAAACCCATATAATAAAATTAGCCAATACAGTAACTTAATTTCTTTTTTATGTAAGGGTGTAAAACTTGGCCTAGTATATTCTAACTTAAGTTGGTTAAAAATAA
>NW_016215072.1:0-1706 GCF_001687245.7 Rhagoletis zephyria | reverse complement strand
CGAAAGAAGTACACGTACCAAGTTTCGTTAAGATATCTTTATTTTTACTAGAGTTATCGTGTTCACAGACGGACGGACAGACGGACGGACAGACAGTCACCGCTTAATCGATTTCTCTTTTCATTCTGATCATTTATGTATACATTTGTCTATATCTATCTCGATTCGTTTTGCCTGTTACAAAGAACCGTTATGTGAACAAAGTTATAATACCCTTGTGCACNTTCGTTTTGCCTGTTACAAAGAACCGTTATGTGAACAAAGTTATAATACCCTTGTGCACAAGTGCGCTCGGGTATAAAAAGTAAGTGCGCCTGGGAAACTTACATATCTATTTTGTCTCATAACCAATATACATGCATACATACATACATCTGCATTTGCTCAAGGTTATATTTTTTTTCTTTTTTCTATCTAGATCCCTCTCCTCTACCTCTACCCCTATTCCTTCTAATTACATTTATGTATGTTATTCTATTATCCTTTATCTTCATTTTTATCTTTATACTCCATCGATAACAAAATCGATAGTAACATCCAAATAAAAATATCGATAGCAAAACCAGTAAAAATATCGATAACAAAATCCATGACAAATTCGATAAAAATTTCGACAGCAAACTCGATAATAATATTTAAAAAACTCGATTATAAAATCGATAAAAAATTCGATAACGAAATCGATACAAATATCGATTATTTTATCGATAGGTTCCGAAGATATCGATAGAAAAATCGATAACCATATCGATACAAATTTCGATAACAAAAGCGATAAAAATATCGATTATTATATCGATAAGCCCCGAGACTCCCGAAAATCTCTAAATTCCCAAAATACACACAGATTGAATCTTAATTAACGAACTAACGCCTGTCTATGCTTTTAGTCTTAATATTAATTACAGTCATAATCTTAATCCTAATCCCTAATCTTAATATTAATCGTCCTAACCAACCCCACTATCCTAGGTAGGGGCGGATACGGAATTTCGGGTAGGAAGGGGCGATTGGGGTCAACTTGTCAAATAAGGTTGACTGAACAGGGCATCCAGCAAGTTCACCGATGAGTGACCTCTGAAAGTTCGAGCTATATGACCTTCAAGCGTTACTGCGAGTAGCATCAATTGTGGTCAGATTGCCGAAAAGTTTTTATATCGATGGAAATGAATATTCGTCGCAGTTACCAAGAACTTCACGTTGCACATAAAAGTATTTAAACTCTTCATTTTGCGATTCAGGAAGTGTGGAAATGAGTTTTAACTGTCAAAATTGTGTACACTTCTCTACCGAAAAACTCACGGTGACTTTTTGGTTGTGTGTGTGTGTGCGTGACCACTCCAAAAAATATAATTTCAATATTGTGGAGCGAACAATAACAAAGGTACAAAGCACCATGCACTATCGGCCAGAAAAAGTGGTGAAAGTTTTAATAATATTTCCAACTGCAAGCAGCATAAAACGAGTTACCAAATGAAATCCAACTACGATTAATCGCTTGGTTTGTTCCCGACTGCACAATCGATATTATGGGTTCCTGTGACGCCTAAAATCGACACTAATTCCGATTCGAACATAAAACCAATAACATTGGATTTCATGACAAATTCAAGTCCGACAGGAAATGGATTCCATGACAGCCCTGAATGTCCAGTTGCAGTGTTAAGTGGATTAAATACTTATTATGCAATATAGAGTTCCTTAGT
>NW_016215070.1:0-1706 GCF_001687245.7 Rhagoletis zephyria | reverse complement strand
TCTCAATAAGTTTCCTAAAAATTAAATGGGATAAACAATTGATTTCTTTATAAAACAATAAAAACAATAAATTAAAAAAAAAAATTTAAAAAAGAGAAAATAATAAGTTACAAATATAAAAACTAAAAACTAAAAAAGTAATAATTAAACAAATTAAATAACTTTCCCAAAATTTAAATGAAAATTATATTTAAAAAAAAAAAAATTATTTAAAAAAAGCTACATAAAATTAAATAAGTTCCTTAAAGTTGAATTAAATGAAAAAAATATATATTTTTCTTTTTAAAATATAATCTAAAAAACGAAAGAAAACTAAACAAAAATTTCTTCTTTAAACAATAAATTCTTAAATTAAAATAACGTGAAAGTAAAAAAAAAAAAAAAATACTAAAACTATGAGGGAAAAATATAAGTCTAAGAATTATATGAATTAAAGAAATATATATTTTTCTTTTTGAAACAAAGTCTATGAAGTAAATTAAAAAAAAAAAGTATGTGTTCCTTAAAATTGAATGAAATTCTTAAATATACCTAAATATACACAGTATTCTTTTTAAAACGATAAAAGCTAAAAAAATTATTAAATGCGAAAAAAATTACCAGAGCGCGTTAACCTTACTAATAGTTTCAAAAATAAATGAAATTAAAAAAATTTATGAAAATTAAATTAAAAACGAAAAACATTTTTTTAAAAAAAGCAAAAAAATTATTAAGTTCCTAGTAATGAAATGAAATTAAATAAGCATTTTCACCATATGAAAACTACGTAAAATAAAATCGGTTTATCCGGCGTTTTCTTAATTTCAAAATCGGGAACCAGTTTTTTTTTTCAAGTTGCATTTTTCGAATATCTCGAAAAACGGCTTTAGAAAAAAGTCGAATAATCGAACACCCTACTGTTTACCATGTTTAAGTAGATCATGTTAGATGTAAGCTGAATTATAAACAAGGCTGTTTGTGAATTATGCATTTCTTATAATTTCAATGATGTGCAAATAGGTAATTTATTTATGACTAGACCCTTTAGTCAAGGCGTTTGAGACGATCCTCTAGGCACAGTAGCTTTGTAAGAACCCACGAAACTGAAATTCCGCGATAAGCCAATGCACACTGCCTAGCTGCTGTGACTACAGAACGGATCGTCGGCGGCGGTGCGTCAGGACGGTAATTGTGAGTCAGCAGTCTTTGAGTTCATAACAACGCTTCAAAATGTTTTAGCTAACATATACATATGTATGTAGATTAAGTACGTTCATAGCGAAATGCTAAACGCATATTAATGATTGCAAATGTTAGCTCCACAAAGGTTCTTCAAATGTTACACTTTGTGAATTGGTTTTTCTCGTCAATAACTTTTAAGCTACTTCATCTAAAAATAAATTCATTTTGTTCCAATCAGTTAATTTTATCGTCCTTCAGTTAGGTTTATTCAAAAGAAGTTTTATTAAATAAAAGCATTTCCTAAGCGTGCAACTAAAATTGAAGTTGCGCACGACTTGCAACGGAATATACATACATATTTACATACAATGCACATATGTACATTGGCTGGCGTCTATTAAAACGCGATTTCATTTGCAAAAATATGTTGCTAAATAATTATTCATGCGTCAAATATTCGCACTTACTAAGCATCCATCATATGATAGTAAATGCCAAATACATACTTAGTTGCGAATGCGCATTTGGCTGTCGCACAAGGTGAG
>NW_016215069.1:0-1706 GCF_001687245.7 Rhagoletis zephyria | reverse complement strand
CTTTTCAAGTGTAACAAAAGGCATTATTTAAATGTTATAGTACACACAATTTTGACAGTCAAAATTAAGTACATACATACACATACATACATACATACATACGTACATACACTAAGAGACATATGCACTAAAGAACTAGAAACGGCGAAAAAATAAAACATTTGAATTTTTATTTTATCACAGGAAAATTCACCACTGCATTTAATTTTATATTAATTTAAAATAAACGCAATTTTTGTTGTAATTGTGTGATAAAGTTTGTAAAACCGTGTTATAAAATTTAAACAATTTTTTTTATAAATGATAATTACTTTTTTTTTATACAACACAAAATACATGTAACACCAATAAATCATCACATAAATATTTACTATTAATTACCAATAAATGTACATTAACAATACTGTAGTAATATTTTTTTAACTAATTTTTTCTGAGCTCATGACACACCTTAAATCTTTGAGTTTTTTTGAAAGTTGTTTTTCATGAATTTATGTATTGTATAATGCGGAATTTCCAGTAGGCATTAAATTACAGCATTTTTAATGACTATGTTGGGCATTCAAAAATACCCTCGCCATTACGTTTATAAAAATATTCTGTTTCTACATGGCATTTTTAAATGGCAAATATTTTTTGTCAATATAATGCCGAGAGGAAATTCGGCATTAGTCATAGGTAATTTGGACTTTTTTCGTGAAAGTGGGTGTTTGTTAGTAATTTCGTTGATATGTGTATTTATGTGTGCAGCAATTTTGAATTCTTATATATTTTCATATACATACATAGTATATAATATATATGTATGTCAAATCGACCAATAGTTGCAATCGACCATTTTTGATTTGGACGAATTTTGGTCAGAATCTTTATTTACAACGGAGTTAGCTGATCTTAAAAGATTTGAAATTTTCAAGAAGGCGTTTTTGTTTTCTTTTTAAGATATGGACTTATGAACTTTGAAAAAAAAATTCCAATCTCTAAATTTAAATATGTAAAATTCAAATTGCTCAACATAACTTTATTTAGAGTTTTGAAAAAGAATTTGTTTTCAGTTCAAAATTTATATCTTAAAAAAACCTTGAAAATTCCAAGAAATTTGAGATTAGTTGCAGGTATTGTGTAAAAAATTTGGCAAAAATGATTACATGTTTTTTTTCTTACGATTTTTTAATAAAAAATTTTTCATTATAGCTCTAAATATTGCCCTTCGAAAGAGACCCAAAGTTTTTGAAGTTATAGATATTATGTAATATTAGATATTCAAAAAAAAACTTGCAAACTACCGAAAATTGTGAAATTTAGAAATTTGCATAACCTTCGAAAAATTAAATTTTTTTCTCTCGGCAGAATGCACTTTTTTGGCAAACTCCAAATTAAAAATAAATTTAAATTAAAATGGTTTAACATGCCTTTATTTATAATTTGGAAATTTTTTTAGTTCGAAATTCATTTTAAAAGAACACCTTAAAAATTTCAGAATAATAGAGGCATTGTATAACAAAATTTAATTTTTTTTCCTTTGGCAGAATTTTGTTATATGATAAAACACCAAAATTCATCAAATCAAAATTGGTCGATTTGACATGGATTGACCCATTTGTAATATCTCGTCAGTGCAAGTAAATCTGCAGTGTATTCATTTTTTTTTATTTCTTTAACACTGCGACTTTGAGAGCTTAAACTTACTTTATCACTAAAGTTAG
>NW_016215068.1:0-1706 GCF_001687245.7 Rhagoletis zephyria | reverse complement strand
AAAATCTAATTTATAAGTTCACTTAATAAAGTTAAATAATTAAAAAAAAAATATTATTTTGTTTTTATTATTTTTGTTTAGTTCGAAGTGACTATATTTTTGATTACAATTACGCGTGAAAAATTTAGTATAGAAACAAAATTTTGTAATAGGAGTATTCTTGAAACCTGAAGTCTCAATATTGTGAGAGAGCTATAGAAACGCGTATAAAAAATAATTTTAAATTTCAACTTTTTTTCCGAATTATACATGTATATAAATAAAGAGTACAAAAATCGCGGATATGTTGATTACTAAGCGCTTAGCCTGTTATTTATTGGCCTTAAACCTTACACATACATACATATTCACCAGAGCTGGGTAAATTCAATTACATTACAATTACAATTACATTCCTCAGTAATTGTAATTAGGATTCAATTCCTTTAGTTCACTGCAAAGGAATCGATTACTTTTTCAATTCCTTGAAGTAATTTCAAATGGAATTGTTTTTTTCTTTAATTCCANTATATTATTTTGTTTTTATTATTTTTATTTAGTTCGAAGTGACTATATTTTTGATTACAATTACGCGGGAAAAATTTAGTATAGAAACAAAATTTTTTAATAGGGGTATTCTTGAAACCTGAAGTCTCTATATTGTGAGAGAACTATAGAAACGCGTATAAAAAATAATTTTAAGTTTCAACTTTTTTTCCGAATTATACATGTATATAATATAAAGAGTACAAAAATCGCGGATATGTTGATTACTAAGCGCTTAGCCTGTTATTTATTGGCCTTAAACCTTACACATACATACATATTCACAATCATGCTCACGACATATCTATTAAAAAATTAAAAATAAAGATTTATGCCTATTGTTTGCAACATATTATACTTTTTGCGTACATTTTTAAACATA
Organism: Rhagoletis zephyria; assembly: GCF_001687245.7. Taxonomy (NCBI): domain Eukaryota; kingdom Metazoa; phylum Arthropoda; class Insecta; order Diptera; family Tephritidae; genus Rhagoletis; species Rhagoletis zephyria. Next base: position 799 of record NW_016215068.1, on the reverse strand, counting down.
TAAATTATTTATCTATTTTTTAAAATGCTATTGATTTTTCCATAAAATTATTTAGTTATAGTGTAGTATGTAAATATTTAAAAGATATATTTTTTCTACAGATCGAGATTTTTTTTAAATTTACTTGCATTTAAAAACATTTAGTCGATTGTGTACATAAAGTAACACTGCGAACTAAAGCGACAGAGTACGTGTAAAGGAATAAATAAAATCTGGTTAAAATAACTAGCATGTAATATCACGAAATCTTCTTCCATTAAAAGTATGAACTAACCAGTTGGTTTTTGGTTTTTTTGGTATTTTGGCCTACTGATGAATTTCTTATAGTCGCAAAGGCCTATCGCAAATAACGTCTAAAAACTGGCCACCTTTAACTCAACCAGGCAAATAGGCGCATTCACATATGCACTTCTCAAATAGCTCACTCACAGATACTTTGCTAACTTCTCAAACCATTAATAACCAGCGAGGGTGCTTGCTCTCAGTCTCATTTTATACTTAGCAGGCTACGACAGGCAGTAGTCACTCTGTTAAAAATCTTATACTGGAACGAAAGGCTTTTTCACGTAACCTTCTCTGCCATTTCAACAGCCCACCCTGATATTTCTCATTCACAAATCAATCTTATAAGTTATAGTGCGACTCGATATGCGTCTATAAAGTTTGTACAAACTATAAAAAAAGAAAGATTGTTTGCCTCCTTCAAACTCGATTTGAATTAAAAGCCTTATCCCCTGCTCATCCCAATTTAAGCAAAAGGCCTTACAGTTTTCGCGAGCCTACTCTAGTTAGCTCCATA
>NW_016215067.1:0-1707 GCF_001687245.7 Rhagoletis zephyria | reverse complement strand
TTTTTTTTTTTAAGTAGAGTTATGTGCAGTGCTCAAAATAATTATTCGTACAGTATTTTTTTTTTAGAATATTTTTCATAATAATTTTTTTCGTTAATTTTTCGCGAAAATACATTTCATATTTAAAAAAATCATGTAAATTAATTTTTCAAACCTTTTACAAAACTTAAAAAAAATCAAAAAATTTTCATTAAATATTTTATTTCAGAATTTTTAAAAAACTCTCGAGTATGCAGTTTTGTAGCTCTTCAATTTTAGTGCATTAAAGTGGAAGTTTCAAGTCGCCGTAAAGTATCGTCGATTTTTGAGATTTTGTTTGTCCATAATCTGGCAGAAAATGCGCAGCATACTTGAGAAAACAAAAGAAAAGAAATTAGTGGTATTTTTTATAGCGACTTTAAAGTTGCACTTTAATGAGCTACAGATCTGCAAACGCGTTTTTTTCTAATAATTCTGAATCCAAAATTTGAATTTTTGATAAAAATTTATTGAATTTTTTTAAGTTTTGTAAAAAGTTTGAAAATATGAATTCTTACACTCAAGGCTAATTGACTTAATTCGGTTGAGTGCAAGAAAAAACGTTTCTACACATTACAACCCGATTTTTCCTTTATCAAAATTAATTTATGTATATAGTTTTTGTGATAATATACAATAATATATATATTTAAGTAAAAAATTAACGCAAAAAAAATTATTATGAAAAATATTGCGAATATTGTAAAAAAATCATTGTACGAATAATTATTTTGACCACTGTATGTAAAAAAAAATTATCTGTCAATTATGACTCACAAAAAGAAAGTGAAAACCTAAATTAAGGCTTGATAGTAGCCTCATACTGAGGACTAAATTATCCCATTACATTTATTAAAATTTTTTAGCTAATATTTATTTTATTTTTATTTTATTTAAGTGAAATAAGAAATTCAAGGCTTTTAAATATTTGAGGTACAGTGTTCTGCCCACAAATAAGCAATTTTTTTTATATTAGAGATGCTATACCAAATTATATTTGTTGCAATCAGATGTAGATTTGCCCACTGTTGATGGTGTTTTCATTTTTCCCAGGAAGAACGGTGGTGCACAAAGGTTTAAGATTATTGCGAAATAAACTTTTACATGTCGCTTTGTTTTTGTTTACTTTTGGCTAAACTGATCAGCACTGATTATACGCTGATGCGCTTTTTTCGATTATGATCGAGTTTTTAATAAAAAACATTACTAATATTGCGGTTTATAAAAAAACTTTTTTTTTGTGCATTTACATTTAGAACTACTAAAATAATATTATTTTTGCTGAAAAAATGTACATGTATACTAAATCAACTTTTCTTTTTTCTAATTTCAGGTAAGTTGATTGAATTGGAAACTTGGTAATAATAGTTTTTTTCTCGAACACTTTGAAGAAAGATTTCTATAAAATTTGGTAAGCAAATATCCTTATACTTATGTGTACAAGATGAAACACATTTCGTTGTGCAGAATGAGGCGTGATATGTACTCATGAATTTCGTTGAATACTTACACTTACAGCAAAAAGTATTGGCACAGAGAATAATCTTTAATATGCTACAATTTTTATTTTTTTTTTGTTAATGTTTTTTCAATGGTTCATCCTAAATAAATAAAAAATATATATATATTTTCCACTCTTTGTGCAAAACCCAGGAAAATCCAGTAAGCTGTCATGTATTTTTTTTTTTT
>NW_016215066.1:329-1707 GCF_001687245.7 Rhagoletis zephyria | reverse complement strand
TTTTTTTTTTTTTTAGGGGACCTTGTTTGATCTATACGTTAAAAAAATTACATATTTTGCAGTGACTCCTCAGCATACATCAATTTTTGTAACAACTTACCACCGTTTCAAAGCCCATTAATTTTACTTTCTTTTGGAATGGCCCATATTCCTACATTTCGCTTCATTTAAATGTGTACATACATGCAAACATACATATGTATACACATCTACATATATTTCAACATTCGAATAATCTAATATCAAGAGCTCCAGTAATTATGCATGAATTAAAAGGTTCCATAGACAGAAATTACAACTTCCTTTTTTCCAACGGATTAACGAAATGTAGCCATTTAAAAAGGAGGCTACTACCGAAATAAAGAATTATGGCATATTTAAACTTAGGTCGTTTTTTCCTCCTGTACCTGAAATGACCCCACATCATTTCTGGGTAGAACCCACGTCGAATTTACAAAAAAAAAAATCATATTTCAAACCGAATTCCTTACAATTGCAAGTGTGTACAGTAGGTATATTTTGCTTTGCTGCCTTTGTGCTTAAGTTCCTCTTGTTTTCGGTTAAGCGCCCAGCTAAGCAAAATATACTGCATTAATGAGGTTGGACACTTACCCTTTTAGCGGCTGATGATGTTGCCGATGTACTTGCCTTCCACCTGTTGTCTTGCTCCTGTGGCATTTGTAAAATACGGCATGTATTTTCCCGGGTCTTCAGTCCTTTGGATACGTTTCAGTTTCCCTTTTTTTATTTATTTGCAGTGATTTGCTTAAAGCTTCATTAAAGAAAGTTCCATTTGTTTTGCACTTTGTGTAATGTTTGTTTCTTTTTTTCCACTCAAGTTACACAATTTTCTTTTAAAATTACACTTTATATTTACAGAAATACCGATGTTATATTAAAATTGAAACTTCGGCAATCCGCACTCTATCGACACACACACGTATTTCTTCGTCTTAGGGTTTGACGTTTCGAAGTCGCAAATGACCGACTGTGGGGTTGCCAGCAGGTTTTTATACCCTTGCACTGCGGGAATATTTTCACCTGGAAGAATAACGGGCACTGCGTCATTTGGACTAGTTCCGCTACTCTTCCAACTGGAATTTTCCGCAGTGCAAGGAGGAATGTAAAAAAAGAATTTTCGAGACTCCGAGGTTACCAGGCTCCAATTCCACAAATTTTAGCCGGTTGAAGGCAGCCATTCAATGCTTTGCTCCTCACTGGCCGTCTTCACAGGATAAAATTTACTGTTTTCCAGCTATCTGTTGGGTTGCTAGATACAAATTATATCAGGGCAATATTTGTGCGGGTTTTTATGTCCGGACATCCGCGTTTTTTTTAATTTTTATTTTTTATTATCGAGTTTAACCGCAAAAAAAAA
>NW_016215066.1:0-295 GCF_001687245.7 Rhagoletis zephyria | reverse complement strand
CAAAAAAAAAATCTCTCAAAATGGCTAGAATACAAATTTGACATTTTCGTGGTGAATGCGACCGTCAGAATTTTATCCAGCCCATGGGGCTAGATAAAATCTTGGCAGCTTTTAAATGTAATCAGCCTTATCATGAGTTCCATTTTCCCCGAACCGTTTCACTTTTTGCTTTTGGTTTTTATGTATTTACTATGCGGATGAACAATTTTCGGGCGAAACTCCGTATAAGGCAGAATATTGTTGGCAGTAATAAAGGGTGAAAATCAAAATCGAATCAGATACAAAAAAAACGTAC
>NW_016215065.1:0-1707 GCF_001687245.7 Rhagoletis zephyria | reverse complement strand
TTTAAATGAGTGGCACATATATCGGAAATATATCTATATTTAAGTACTATGTACCTATTCAAAATAATATTGACACACACTTTTTTTCTTTGAGCTGTAAACTCCATTAACTCATTTTCTATCTGCCTTAAATAGATGTAATGTGTTACTTTCAAAAATACATTTAAAATTATGTACATAAAACGCCTTAAACTCGAAGCATAAATAAAAAAATTATGAAGAAAAGTCGATTTTGAATATTTTTAGGCAAAGTTGTTAAAGTGCTAATCTGATTAACGATTAAAATGTCATTCACAACTAAAGATTCAAATTAATTAATCATAATCATCTGCGTGACTAACGATTAAATTTTTTCAATCGGTAATCGTCGGTTATGATTACGATTAATTAATTTTAATCATCAATCGTTAATCCGATTAAAAAGAATCTGATTAAGTGGTCTAGTTTGTACTCATTTTAAATCAAATACCATTTACGGTTATGCTTTTGTGTTTAACGCTTATAAAAAACATACGCTTATATAAACTACCAATAATAATAAAAATAAAAATATATATAACATAAACTGGGAAGTTTTACAACCCATCGCAAATGTGCAGAGAGATATTAAAACCTAGTTTGCATAAGGTCTGTTGGTAATAGGTCACAAACAAAATGTACACCACTTAGATTGATGAAGGAAACCGACTTAGCCATACCCGATTAACTGAGCTTGTGTGTAAAAGACAATTCCAGCTTAAATTAATTAATCACCAAATCTACTTAATCAAATCAAGGGTAAATTATTAAAAATTAATTTTTCTTTAATTACGGTTACGTTTAACTGTTTAATCAGATTAAATTAAGTCAAGATTAACTGTAATTCGACTGAGTTTAATCAAATTAACTAATTGATTAAAAAATCAACCGATTAGTGCCATCACTGCTTTTAGGACGTCTCAAATGCAGCCACTTTTATGGCGCTTCCCAAAAAGGTTTTTTGTTTTGTATGCCTACCGAACACGGCTAATGTACAAGTAAATGTGTATTCTTTATAAGTGCTTATGTTAAATAAAGCGTAGTTCTACATGGCCTATAGAGTGCCAAAAGGATTTTAATCTAAAAACTTATGTCAATTAAAACGTAAGAACAACACATGTACAAAAAAAGAGTTCAATAACTGACAAAAGTTAATTGATTAATTACAGCTTCTACGTTAAAGTGTTTTTATCTTAATTTTTTTTCATAAGTTTCAACCATATTGTAGAATTGTAAGACTACTCGATTTTGGGCTTTTACTGCAATACAACCGTAGGTAATTTCTGAAAATGAGCCTAATAAGCCCAAAAACGGGGCTTTTGAGAAAGTTTCGACTCTAGCGCCACCTATCTGGTACAATTGCAACCCATATGCATTCAAGTGATACCGAAAATGCAAAAAATAGTCAAAATATTTAAGGACGGGGCAGTAAGAATCGCGTGAGATTACATTGTCTTAGTTTTCATCCAACTTTCCTTGAGTTGACTTGTCGCTTATCTATTCAAGGATGAACCAAAGGTAGCCAGTGATATTGTCATCCGCTGATATCATTTTTCGCTAACTCGCCACCCTTGCATCTTCTTACGATGTCAGTGCGAGCGAATACCATACAAGTAAGTTAATTTAGGAAATAATATGACACAATCGAAAGGGAATTCAAAGAACCTCGGCTAATCCATTAAAAAGCGC
>NW_016215064.1:0-1707 GCF_001687245.7 Rhagoletis zephyria | reverse complement strand
TAACTTGAGTTGTGAACCATAATAGGGGCCTAAAAATTCTGGAAAAAAACACAATAGGACTATCTTACGGTCAATTGTTGGACCGGTCCTTTTCCAATGACACACCAATGTTAAAAATTACAGTTGAAACCACTGGAAGGGGATTTTTGTGGGATTAGCACTGGTTACAATAGAGACTATTCGAGGGCTAACCTAGGGTGAGTCCGAATTTTTGCAGGGTGGTGAGACCTAGTCTGCAGTCTACCTTTGTGTGTAGCGGGCCGAAAGACCTAGTTTCCGATCCGCGTTGTTAACAAGCTTTTAAACGTGATCGGAAAGGACGAGCTTGCGATCCATGCTCTTATTGCGCAGTGGAAGAGCAGCAACAGTCTGGCTTGTTCTGCGGGTCATTGTCTTGCTGTGGTCGCCTATTAGAGGCACTACTTAACTAACAGCCTGTGAATGCCACTTTTTAAAAGTATTCGTTCCATCCAAACCGAGGTCTCACGCATCACCAGGAGGATGATGTAATGTCAATCACACCATCGGCCCTATTATGGTTGTCGACGTCGACGTCGATGTCATTTTCTCATCATAAAAATGCCCTCTTATGTCCAACTTCAGCTACGCTGACCACAGTATTTTTGCGAGGAACACCTTTCCGTGGACAACCATGTTTAAATATCGTCTTAAGGAAAAGTTATTCCCCATTTGTAAAACCATAACTCTGACACTTCAGAAACTCTGGGATTGCTGGACGAAAAACTGAAGAAAGAAGTTGTCAGGATCCCTTTTTAAAGCGAACTCTGGAGAATCCCAAACGAATGCTAGTCCTACGGAACAAGGGCCGGGCTATTCGTTGGTAACCCCAAAGTATTCCAACCACTCCTCAATTTTGTGTGATCTAAAAGTGATGGAAGACAACGTNCTGGGTAAATATTCCACTCAGCAATAGCTGGGAGGCTTCGAGGGGCCGAGCAAAACTCATGTTGCTCTCTATCTCAGAGCGGGTTGCTTGCTATTTGCTTTGCTTGTGTAAATGGCACTACAGACAATTTGAGGGTCGGTTGACTGGATATTTTACATGGCACAAACACCTGATAGTGATAGGCACACAAGACGACCCCATTTACCCTTCCCGAGTTGAAGAGGATGAGACGGCGAAACACTTTTTGGTGAAAGACAAGGCAGCACTCTCATCCTACTTTCAACCGAACACCTTCTTTTGATGGAGCACAGATGATATCCACTGAATATGGAAGAATTTCAAGTAGTTTCTATTATTTACGGTTATTTTAGTAAATAAAGCTAGACATCTCCATGGCATGGCAGAACTTGGCAGAAAACTGGAACGTTCCGGATACCTAGACCCAACCGTCGTGGAAACATGCTACTATCTGTCCTATTTTTAACCGACTTCCAAAAAAGGAGGAGGTTATCAGTTCGTCGGAATATTTTTTTTTTTTTATGTATGTTACCGCATAACTTTGGACTACGTCAACCGATTTCGATAATTCTTTTTGCATCGGAAAGGTAGTGTCTCAGAGGTGGTCCCATACTAATCTGGTTAAGATCCGATCAGTGGATCATGAGATATATATATATATATTTTTTTTTTTTATATGAGAGTTGAAGTCGGGTTTTTTTTTGCTAAAAATTACTTGTTTATGATTTTAACCGTTTCTCTTCTTAACTTCCACTTGGAAGATTTTTTTTACTTATTCTATT
>NW_016215062.1:0-1707 GCF_001687245.7 Rhagoletis zephyria | reverse complement strand
CGCCAGTTTGGCGGCCTCAACCAGCAGGCGATCAGCCTGAACCGAGAGCAGCGCGAGGTGAACCAGTCTTGGAGCCTCTTCATTACCATCTACTTTGTGGGCTACATTCTCCTCATCTGCTACATGGCCTACTGCTTTCTCTTCTCCCACAGTTCTTTCTTTGCCCGATCGCTTTTTATGTTTCTAGTCACGAATAATCTTCTCCTCCTCAGCTTGGTCATCCACCAGTGCACAGGACTGTTGCGTCAGAATCGGGCGTTCCGAACGTTGAATTTGCAGCTGTGCCGCTACTTTCAAGGCACTTTTAGCAGTTCAATGCAGAAAAGTAGTGAAGGCACCTTCCAGTTGACGAAAAGTAACTTGATAAAAGTAATTTGCTTTTTGGGTGATCTTCGCAAATGAATTTTACAACTTTTTTGCTCAATCCACTTTAGATCCAATCAATTGTCTCTAATCAGTACCTGGATGAGGGTTTCCGTCTAGACAACGGCCACCTAATCAACTCTAACACTTATGTTCAGGTATCACAATTATGACCATTTCATTCTGAAAACCCTTAATCATCTGATACTTTAGACTTTTCACGCAATGTCCACGTACTTTATGCTGACGTTTATTGGTAAAGTTTAAAACTTTCACTTGGCACATCATCAACGTAAGTTGAGAACTTTGTAATTTAAAAAATCGAACATTTTAAAAAGAAAGATAAAAAAGGAAAATAATTTTACCTTTTCTTTTTATCTTTTGCCTTGTCAACTTGCTCAGCAAACGTGTCCAAAAAAATGTCCTCCTCTGAGAAGAAGCCGGAAAAGTTCGCCGAGATCGACGAAAAGGTGAAGGCTGTCTTCGACAAAAAGGGCTACCAACTGCAGTGCAAGGTGGGCTCAGGCGCCTTTGGTCAGGTGTACAGGGCGGTCAACGTGAAACGGGACAATCGGCTGTGCGCCGTGAAGGTGATGGACATGACGAAGATGTCGTCAAAGCGGCTGAACAAGTTCCTTCCGCGGGAGATTGCCGCCCACATAGAGGTGAAGCACCCCAACGCGGTAAGCGTCTATGACATCTTCATAATGAACAAGAAGGTACTTCAGTTTTTTTGGATGGTGAAAAAAGACTATTTATATTTTCATTTCATTTTTTCCTCTTTTCCTCCCACTGGTCTTCATATTTATGGAGTACTGCTCGAATGGCGACCTGAACGGCTACCTGAAGAAGAACAAGGCAATCAAGGAAGAGCTGGCGGTGGTCTGGTTCCGACAGGTGTCTGAGGCGGTCAACTACCTTCACGTGGGTGTTAGGATGAGTCATCGGGATATCAAGCTGTGAGTGGGGAAATCGCTTTAAAACTTGTTGAAATGATTTGGTGGAAGCTTTAGTTTAAATCCGTTTTTACATCTTCTTTTTTGTTTCATTTTCTCCAGCGACAACATTCTCCTGAACGAGGCCAATGAGACAAAGCTCTCCGGTTTTGGCTTTGCCAGTCTGCTCACCGACGATGACTCCAACATCTACGATGCCATCTCGGAGACGTACTGCGGTGAGGAATAAAACTTTAAAGATTTTTATGATTGACCTAATCACTACCACCACTGACCAGGATCACCTCCCTACTACTCGCCGCAGCTGGTCGCCAANACCTTTTCTCGTAGGCAGACGTTTGGGGCTGCGGCGTGGTGCTCTTCTGCATGCTCAACTGCCGCTTTCCCT
>NW_016215061.1:1305-1711 GCF_001687245.7 Rhagoletis zephyria | reverse complement strand
ATTTTGTACCCACATTGCAACATTGCATTTATGTTATCAATTTGACTGAGTTAAAATTTTAAAAAAGGTGGCAACCCCCCTTTAAAAATATTTCCAGTAGTTATCTTTCTTAAACCTCTTTAATTTGATACCCATATTGTAATAATTTATTTATTTTATTAATATAATTGGGTTTAAAAATTTTCAAATAGGTGGCAACCCTCCATTTTTTTGCGATATCATTGGTTCTGGTATTATACCGAACAATAAAAATAAAATTATTCAAATCGGTTCAGCCCTTCTCGAGTTTTGACGACCGTGACATACGAACACACCATTTTTATATAGGGTGTCCCAGAAGTAACGTGCCAATCTTTAGGGGAAGGTAGGTGGGGGGGGAGGGGGGGGGGGGGAGCTCCCTGATAAA
>NW_016215061.1:0-1295 GCF_001687245.7 Rhagoletis zephyria | reverse complement strand
CAGTTATCTTTCTTAAACCTACTTAATTTTGTACCCACATTGCAACATTGCATTTATGTTATCAATTTGACTGATAAACAAAAAATTTTCAGGTATAAGTGTCACCATTTTTGAAATATTTACATTTTTTCGAATTTGTAAAAATCGTGCCTTTTCATGTGTTTTCTTTAAGTGCAACTACAAACCGGGCAATACTTAGTAAATTTTTAATGTAAAATACTTCCAGATAGTTGCNTCGTGCCTTTTCATGTGTTTTCTTTAACTGCAACTACAAACCGGGCAATACTTAGTAAATTTTTTATGTAAAATACTTCCAGATAGTTGCCTCTCCATACTCAAATGCAATGTAGTTAAAATATATTAAGGAACCATCATAAAATTAGGACTATTTCTTTTTTAACTTTTGATATTTTCTTCCCCAACTTTGACTATCTCGGGTGAAAAAAAAAATGTACTGAGCTATAACTTTACATTACATAAAAAAATTGCTCATTTAATAAAGATTTCAGAAAGGTGCCACACTTACTGATTCGAATAGAAAAAAAAAGTTATAGCCGCCTTTGTGGGTAAAGGACTGAGACACGCTAGAATGTATTTAATAGATTTAAATTGAATTTGCTCTCGTTACCGTCAAATGACATGCTAAATAGTACAAAGGTACATTATTTATTACCTGCTCCTGACATTATTTTGTGTTATTTGTATACCAAATCTGCATTGATACTATGATCACTTCGTTTGATAAGATATTGTAAATTCTCTCTCTTTTTAAACTGTCTGGATTTGGATAAGATAAAACATTAAAAAACAATTCTCTGATAAAGCTTTCCCAATCACTTTCCGTTTCGAATCAGTTATGTAATATTTCATTGAATTTCAATATTTTCAGTTTACTTTTACATATTGCATAATACTATTTAGAATTTTTGAAAATCAAGACTTCTCAAATACCAATTGTTTGGTACCCATAATGGAACATTTCATTTATTTAATCAATTTTATTGAGTTAAATTTCAGGTGGCAAACCTCCTCAAACATATTTTCGACTGTAAGTCTACGTAAAACTATTTAGTTTGATACCCACATTGCAACAATTCGTTTATTTAATCCATTTAACTGAGTTAAAATTTTCAAGTAGGTTGCAACCCCCCTCAAAAATATTTCCGGCAGTCATGTTTTTTAAATCTCTTTAACTTGATACTTATATTGTAAAAAGTAATTTATTTTATCAATTAAATTTAGTTAGATATTCAAACAGGTAACAACCCTCCTCAAAAATATTTTAGGCCGTAAGC
>NW_016215060.1:1429-1707 GCF_001687245.7 Rhagoletis zephyria | reverse complement strand
CACTGAATCAAAAAACTAATTACTAAATCTGCTTTAAGTATTTATTACCAAAATGTGAGAGGCTTAAATACTAAATTAACGAACTTATACTTTAACGGCCTTGAATGTAATTATAATATTCTTTCTTTTACTGAAACTTGGCTGAAACCTCACATTTTCAATTCAGAGATTCTTCCAAATAATTATCATATCTATAGACAAGATAGGGAGGACAGAATCGGCGGTGGCGTACTCTTCGCTGTAGACTCTTCAATACCATCTGAAGAAGTTAGCCTTCC
>NW_016215060.1:435-1213 GCF_001687245.7 Rhagoletis zephyria | reverse complement strand
TGAAGAGCAAACACAGTTATGGTTCACTAAAGAACTGAAAAATTTGAAGAACAGAAAGTCGCGTTATTTTAGATTACACAAAACTATTATGTAAAATACTCACTTTTTCGTCATAAGTTTTTTGAATTAAACAAAATGTGTTATAAAGCTTACTTGTGTAAAATCAAACGGCGTATAATATATAACCCCAAATCATTTTATGACTTCGTAAACTCCAAGCGAAATGTACGTGGGTTTCCTTCCGCCATGAAGTTTCAAAATACCGTAAATTATTTGAAGCAATTATAACAAATCAGTTGACGCATTCTATCTCTTCTAGCATTTCATATAGTCAACATGGATTTTGCAAGGGCAAATCAACTTCTACAAATTTACTCGAATTAACATCCTACATCTCAAAAGCATTTAGGGAAAGCAAAACTGTTGATGTTATAACTATATACTGACTTCAGTAAAGCATTTGACAAAGTGTGCCACTCGTTGCTCATCTACAAACTTGATCTTCTTTTTCTTCCACCTAATTTTCTACGTTGGATCTCTTCATACCTCTATGATAGATCACAAAGGATAATGTTTAAAAATACTATCTCTGACGTCATTGATGTTACTTCAGGAGTCCCTCAAGGTAGCCACCTAGGCCCGGTTCTGTTCTTGCTTTTTATAAACGATATTTCTACAGATATACAATTTTCCAAAATTTTAATGTATGCAGATGATGTAAAGCTTTATAAATCGTACGTTTAAATTAAAGAAAGGTCTTTGCTACAATCAGACTTAG
>NW_016215060.1:0-284 GCF_001687245.7 Rhagoletis zephyria | reverse complement strand
CAATTTTGTGGACCTTGGTATCACAATGGATCCTAAGCTTAATTTTAATCTTCATATTAATGTGACAGTCAACAAGGCTAAAGGTGTACTTACATTTGTGAAACGATGGTCAAAAAATTTTTTTACCCTTATATCACTAAAACCCTGTTTACAACATTAGTTAGGCCAATTCTGGAATACGGTTCGGTGGTTTGGAATCCAAGGTATCAAATTTACTCAGACAAGACAGAGTCAATAAAAAACAATTCCTACTTTTTGCTTTAAGAAATTTCCGTTGGGATTCT
>NW_016215059.1:877-1707 GCF_001687245.7 Rhagoletis zephyria | reverse complement strand
AATTGAACGAGCTGAAATTCTCCACAAAAACGGTCCATTCCCCGATTCCCTACGCAAACTGAAATTCCCCGCAAATCGGGAAATTCCCCACGAGTTGGCTTCCCTGCCCGGGATAGAAAAATTCCAAACCAAGGCTTGTCTCTACAGGAAGGCATTAGTGTTACTGAAAAAGTTAAAAATAATTAATCTCGAATGGAAAATAAGTAATATTAAAAAAAATAGATTCAGTTTTGAAAAGAAACGAAGGTCTAATATCTATGTGTGATATAAGCCCAATCATTTTTAATAACATTAAAAAATTGTCAATTTCATCTGGTTTTGAATTCTATCCAGTCGACGGATCGTTTTCAGTCTATTCAACGCTCATAACTACCGCAGATATTTGTGTTTTTTTTGGTAGACTGTTAAGCACCAATTTCCATTGTCCATTGTAAATTTTTAATCCTTGTAATAAACTGAATAGAAAACAAAACATTAAACTATACCTAAGTTTTTTTCCGCTTATTTTCGTCGGTCCTGCTTATAATCAATACATTTTTTTTCTTTTGTAGCTCGCAAGATAAATATTATTACTGTTTAGTGTTAACAATTTGAAGTATCTTAAATTTTTTAAATTAAATTTTGATACTTTTTCACCTTAAATAAACGTTCTGGGGCCAATTTGTTCAAATATTTGATTTATTTTTATATATATATATATTATTATTTTGTTTCTAAAACTCCATTGACTGAAATAGAAGCAAGAGGAATGCTTAAGCATTTTTTTCTGGTGAGAATAGGTATTGACACTAAACTAACAACTCGTTAGATTTGTTCATATATGCAAAAGC
>NW_016215059.1:0-838 GCF_001687245.7 Rhagoletis zephyria | reverse complement strand
TTATACTAAAGCCAGCCTTTCGACATAAGCTACTTTTCCATACGAACACAGATTTGATTTATTTTTATTAGCTTGTTTCTAAAACTCCATTGACTGAAATAGAAGCAAGAGGAATGCTTAAGCATTTTTTTCTGGTGAGAATAGGTATTGACACTAAACTAACAACTCGTTAGATTTGTTCATATATGCAAAAGCAATTCTCCTTTAAATTAATACGATTTAAAGGCTGCTTGCTCTTATATAATTTTAACCAAAAGAATCATCACCATCATGTGATTTTGTCGATCACCTACCGTTGTTGAATCTCTATGTTTTTTTTGTAACAAAAATTTACCTTAAAGAGATCAAATCTGTGTTCGTATGGAAAAGTAGCTTATGTCGAAAGGCCGGCTTTAGTATAATGCGGCATTCCCTTTATTCTTTAAACGACAAGGAATTTTTTGATGAGACTTAAAAAGAATATTGCCTTGCTAGTATCGGAACTATTTCTTGCACGTTTATTTGCTAAAACGGCTTAGCGCCCGTAAGTCATTCGCAATCGTATGCTGCGAATGCCGATTTATACTAAAGCCAGCCTTTCGACATAAGCTACTTTTCCATACGAACACAGAAATATAATTTTCCACCAAAACTCAGTACACAATTCAATTACTATTTTACCCTGCATCAGAGGTCCCCGAGGAAACAGACTCAAGTCAATAAATTTATTATTTGCACATATACAATTGTATTTACATGTACATTGTACATAGCGAGAAAGAAAGTATACAAGATTGCGCCAATCGAGCAGAGAGCAACCCGGTGTGATATCAAAAAAGTAAGAGAATGGGAGAGCAAA
>NW_016215057.1:0-1707 GCF_001687245.7 Rhagoletis zephyria | reverse complement strand
TGAAATCTTAAATCCTAAATAATTGGTTTTTATAGTATCCCTCCATTTCCCACGATATTTGATATTTTTTTTTTGAGTTTTTATAATAATTTTTCGCAATTATTATTAAGTACAACTGAATTAACTTTTCTCTTTATCTAATATTTTTTTACGCAATTACCCATTTTTTGATCCCTTAAAAATTCTTGTTTTGATTGAATTTTTTTTTTGTTTTTGCAAATTGCGGCAATAAAAGAAGAAACAACAATTTTTGTTTATCTTGGGTTCATATAAACGTGTTTCAATAGGAATCCCTGAAGATTTGAAGACAGTATTTGAAATTTTGGCGAATCGTGTCCCGAAGCAAAAAGTAGGAATTGTCCTCCTGTGTGTGAGTGTGCGAGTGTATGGATAAAGATACCCAATCGAGAGTTACTGGTGGATTAGGGCTTTTTAATTCACACAGGCCAATAACTAGAAGTCTCACCAGGGCCCTGGAAAATCAAGAGGTAGGGTCTTTATTTAATCAAATCGACACTGGTATCCCCCATCCCGTTGATTTCGTCCCTACGGACTATTTCAATAGGTGCACGGCGCGAATATTCAACACTATTGAAGAGGACCCAGCACGTCGACCAACGAGCCTAGCTTTTGCCACAGTTTTTCGAGAAAACTTGAGGAACTTTTCCAGATGTCAGAGTTGGATCAGCAAGGTGCGGTGGGCGGCGATGACAACGCGCATGTTGAGCAGTCCAGCGATTCTAATGCTGAGAGTTCGAAGGCTCCAGGGAATGAACCGGGTGCATCTGCGACCAATGTCGAGCAACTGAGCCGCTTAATGGCGATGATGATGCAACAAAACGACATGATGGCGCAGTGCATGACTGAAGTCCGGAACATGAGGACCAATATGTCGGACCTTAGCAATAGGGTCGCCGACATGGAAACATCTGCGCATGCGTTGGGTCATCGCTCGGCCGTAGCATCGACACTGGAATCCCGACGCCAAGAGGAGGGGGCCACTAGCCAACATCGCGACGAACAAGGTACTCCTGCAAGTACAAGAGCCACCGAAGTGGAAGAAACTGGACTTAGACAAATGGCACATCAAGTTCGACGGTACGGGTAAGGGTATCACGGTGGAAAGTTTCCTCTGCAGGATCGAAAAGATGCGAGCGCAGCATGGCCTCTCCCATTATCAGCTCTTCACGGACTTCCATTGTCTCGTAACGGGCTCCGCATTGAAATGGTAATGGCAGATCCTTGAGGACCACGCCGATGATCCGAAGTTTGGATATTTCGAGTTAAAGGCGGAGCTGCTGGCCCATTTCAAGACTGCGGAGTCCGATTACGAGATAATCCGGGAGATCATGGAAAGGAAGCAGATGCCGGCGGAGAGCTTCGACGAATTTTATGGGGAGGTCCACAATCTCACGTTTAGGCTACGGAAGAAAATTCCAGAAAAGGAGTTAGTGGGGATCCTGAAGGGGAACTTAAAGCCTTACCTGGCGAATTTGACGTTTGCCTCTCAAATGAATACCCTAGCTGATTTGAAAGCCGAATGTAGACGAGCCGAGAGAGTAATTAAAGAGAATCGCAGCCGGTCCAAGAACGTAAGCGAACTAATTTACAATGATGAACGTCCACTTGGTGACATTCAAGAGCAGAAGCCAATTGAAGCCCTTAATAGCCAACCAAAGACGAGGCCATATGGTCAGAACACCAATA
>NW_016215056.1:874-1707 GCF_001687245.7 Rhagoletis zephyria | reverse complement strand
TTTAATCTTTTATCTTTTATCTTTATCTTTTATCTTTATCTTTTATTTTCATCTTTTATCTTTATCTTTTATCTTTTTTCTTTTATTTTTATCTTTTATCTTTTACCTGTTAACTGTTAACTGTTATCTGTTATCTGTTATCTGTTATCTGTTAACTGTTAACTGTTAGCTGTTAACTGTTATCTGTTATCTGGTTTCTGTTATCTGTTATCTGTTATCTGTTATCTGTTAACTGTTAACTGTTAGCTGTTAACTGTTATCTGTTATCTGTTAACTATTAACTGTTAACTGTTAACTGTTATCTGTTAACTGTTATCTGTTATCTGTTATCTGTAATCTGTTAACTGTTATCTGTTAACTGTTAACTGTTAACTGTTATCTGTTATCTGTTATCTGTTATCTGTTAACTGTTAACTGTTAACTGTTATCTGTTAACTGTTATCTGTTAACTTTTAACTGTTATCTGTTATCTGTTAACTGTTATCTGTTATCTGTTATCTGTTATCTGTTGTCTGTTATCTGTTATCTGTTATCAGTTATCAGTTATCAGTTATCTGTTATCTGTTATCTGTTATCTGTTATCTGTTATCTGTTATCTGTTATCTATTATCTGTTATCTGTTATCTGTTATCTGTTATCTGTTGTCTGTTATCTGTTATCTGTTATCAGTTATCAGCTATCTGTTATCTGTTATCTATTATCTGTTACCTGTTATCTGTTATCTGTTATCTGTTATCTGTTGTCTGTTATCTGTTATCTGTTATCGGTTATCAGTTATCTGTTATCTATTATCTGTTATCTGTTATCTGTTATCTGTTATCTGTTATCTGTTA
>NW_016215056.1:0-755 GCF_001687245.7 Rhagoletis zephyria | reverse complement strand
TTCCATCAAATATTTGCTATTGCAGCTTAAAATGTTTATTGAAATTCATTTGTAATGCTAAATAATATAAATTTATGCATTCGCGTAAATTGTAAATGGATAAGAACTTCTAGAAGGCATGCAAGGAGCACTTTTTTCATCCCTTCTTGGGTAGGGCTCTTGGAATGGCTTTACTTAAGAAGGCATATCAAAATTATCTTCTGAGCTGTTACATTACATTAGAAAATGCTGCCGACTTTATTATAAATTTAGTTAATCACTGATTATTTTGTCGAATACTTTTTTTATTAACTTCAAAGTAATACAAGGCAAGCGAAAAGAAACAAGTATAATGGAAAAAACGGTGGTCCTTAAATATAAACCACCCTTAACTTGAGTTGTGCTTTTTTAATTTTCATTCATTTAAAGGTGTCTCAGGATTAAATGAATTTTCATATTTGAAGGAAGGATATNATATGCTTTTAAATTAATTCAATCTATATTTGTGTGGGCCCTTGATTTTTTAGTCCTGGGCCCGAGTTTTCTCTCGATGGCCCTGAATAGTACTAATACATAAAATCCATAATTTATTAACTTTCTAATCACTTAACATTAGAAAACGTTGGGCACAAATTTTCCAACAGCGCCGACCTTTCTTATCTTTTTTTACGAATATGATATGAAATTAATTCAATAGGATTATGCGATTAAATAGACTAAAAACAGCGAAAATTTAGAGGTGGCCCATAACGAGCGAAATCTTGAATACACCTAGG
>NW_016215055.1:0-1707 GCF_001687245.7 Rhagoletis zephyria | reverse complement strand
ATCGCCTGTTCATAAATCGCGCACGTCGTTTGTCAGCTGTTGCAAATAAGTAAAATTATGTGAAATATTTTTCCTTTTTAATCAAATGCGGGCAAAAAACATCGTTTTTCTTGCAATTATTGACATGAAATATTAATAATATTTTCATATGTGTACATACAATAAAATTTGGCTCTTTACTTCCGGGCTGGGGCGTGTCCCGTCGTGCCGGGCCGGACAGGGCCCCACTAAAATTCTTAACGTGCGGGCTCGTGCGGGTATTTGAAAGTTCATTTTGCACTCGTGCCCGGCCGGGCCTGAAAATTTAGGCCCGTGCCCATCTCTAGTAGCAAGCATAATAACGCGCATTCTGTCAAACCAACGCCAACGCCAAAGCCAATGCGAAAGTTCTATGTATGTATGTATGTATGTAGATGAGCCTTTAGCGTTTCCAAATTTGAACGGCTGCTTATGAATATATATTTTGCTAGCCAGCTGTCGAAGGGAGGCGAACGCCAAAGNGCAACCTCCTGCCTATACTATCTAAACATCCCCGCATCGAATTTGCATTCATACCTACTATGTATGTATGTATGTGTATATTTACATTTACGTATACACCTGCTTAAATATATACTATATAGTACACAAGACCATACATATATAAAAACAAATCTATAAATTAGGGTATCTAGTGTGCTTCAAAATGTCACAAAAAGTCAGTTCATCCGCTGATAAACACACCCTCAAAAATGTATGACTTCAGTTTAAATTTTCAAGTTAGCGTTTTTATAAACCAATAATTTTCATTCGGATTCCAAATGCATAATTCACTATTTTTTTGTTCTAATTACAGCATCTGTCTAACATTTTAATTTATTTAAAAAGAGATCAAAAAATTTTTTAATAAAGACCGTGAAATAATATAATGCTGAATTAGTTGGTTTTCAATACCATAGGTTTTTCACTGAGTAATCTACCGACTATTAAATAAAACTGGATTTGAAAAGAAAATGAGTTAGAGCCTTTCCAATATTATAGGGTAACGGTACTAAGTAGTATGAACAAGTGGAAATCTATAAAAATATCGGTGGCAATCACTTTTTGAAATAAACAAATGTTTTATTAGTAAGATGAGGAAATGTTCGACGCCTTTGGTTTTCGAGATACATACCATCAAGCTTGAAATGTTTTTAAACAAATTTTCCAAAAATCGAAATTTGCCCCCTCATAAAAGGCAAACAGTCCATTCGATTACAAAAACAAGCATTTTTTAAACCAAAAACATAAACATAAGTACCGTTAATTGCTTCATGATCCATTCATCGGACCTAAACTACCAAATTAGTATGGGGCGATGGACGAGTGGTGATTTCCGAAATAGTTTCACTTCTACAATTTTTTCAAATTATTGCTGCTTTTCCACAATAAGTTTTTCATTAAAAACGGCCTCAAGCTCAGTAAAAATTGTTGACTATACTTGTTATAAGGCCATAAAATAACAAAAACAAATTTCTTAGAAGACAACATGCAAATAAAATTTATAAGGAAACTTAAAGTACAAAGGCCTTTCGGTTGAACTTGCTGTAGAATAATAATGTTTTCCGTATTAAAAACACAACAACTCGATATTTTTAAAAACCTGGCTAACGATTTTTTTCTTTTTGGTCTAAAATTACTTAGAAAACAAGTAAGAGCAGCGCTGTCTTCGGCTATGCCGAAGGCTTC
>NW_016215052.1:0-1707 GCF_001687245.7 Rhagoletis zephyria | reverse complement strand
TTGCACAGTGCACAAGGGACAGAGGCAACTAACGAAATAATAATTACGCGTATTATAATGGATAGCACAAGCGCACAAAGACTAGGCTATAAGCGGTATTGGTGAGACGAAAGGGACAGATAGCGAGTGTCTTGTAAGAGGGAACTGAATTTTGTTGCTTTATTCAAAGTATTGTAAACATGAAGAAAGTTTTTATGCTTCCTTCTGCTACTCTTTTTAGAATTTTCTTCAAAATCTGCTATTTTTTCTTGATTTACTTTTTTTGGTTTATTGAATAAAGTTTTCCGTTTGTTTGCACTATGTAAGCAAAAGTTTTTGCAAGAAAACAAAATAAATAATTTTAATTTAATTATATCATTTGTTTATGCTTCTGTGTATTCTACTCATTTTCAATATGGTCTTAGTTTAGTTGTTGCATTCTAGAAGATAGTTGGATACTTTTAAAAGCTTTCAACCCTATTAGTAAACTAGCTGACACAGATATATGTATATATGTATGTGTATATAAAGCTCTCTCTGAGCAACAGTTTTCCAAAAAGCCCAAAATTTCAGAACACACGAATCAATCAATAAACTCACGAAACTAGGATGCAATTATAGTAAAACTGCGTTTTTGGTTTTTCTCTCAGGCGTTAGAATTTTATTAAAGGCCTTTGAAATATTAGAGATATGATTATTTTAAAAATTTAGTGCAATGTATATTTAATAACAAAATTGGTAACAAATGAAAGCGAGAATTCTGTAAAACTGAAAAGCTTAAAATTGTTTGGTAGACAAGGACGATAGGGTTTGAAAATTGAATTGAATTTTCAAAATTCGCATTTAATTAATTTTTTTTTATACCAAACTAACAAATTTTGAGGGTGTGGTCGTGTATATGTTGATCCTTAACGCATGATTTTTTTCAAAAGTAAATATTGTAATTTGATTCTGTGTTGATGGTCACTTTTGGTTATTTAAACTTTTTGAGTCTAGGCTAATTGACCTGATGCAAAGAAAGAAAAAAACTTTCTTCACATTACAGCCCGACGTTGCGCTAACTTCCTTAGCTTCCTCAAGGGCGATTTATACATGTACATAAGTGCTTATTAACTATATCTGGTCACACTAAACTTAAGAGCGAGTTGATTTGATACCATCCTGGTTATGGTACACTCGTCATACTATGACTCATAGTCGAGAAATGCAAGGTTCATGTCCCAGAGCAGGAAATTTTTTTTTAAATATTTTTTATTTATTTTTTTAATTCTAATTTTTTTAATTGTATTTAAAAAAATATCTAATTTATTTTTTATGGTATTTGAGTATTTAGGCTTTTAAGTATATGAAATTAATTTTACAATTTTTAATTTATATTTAAATTTAAATATTAGTCTTCACGCGACGCCACAGCCGACATTTGCCAGGAAAGCAATTAGCTTTGTTTTCACAGCACTGACA
Organism: Rhagoletis zephyria; assembly: GCF_001687245.7. Classification (NCBI taxonomy): domain Eukaryota; kingdom Metazoa; phylum Arthropoda; class Insecta; order Diptera; family Tephritidae; genus Rhagoletis; species Rhagoletis zephyria. The sequence goes on along the minus strand of NW_016215052.1, from coordinate 267 downwards.
AAACTCAAAATTATTTATGGAAATTATTACTTATATTGAGGAAACTTAGTTCCTCAAATTAATGACACCCTACTTTTAGCAGGATCTGAATTAAGGAAAAGCTTCTCAAATTGAGTAAATATTTCATAATATTAAGGAAAAAACGGTAACTCTAACGGTAAGGATACTGTTTTCTTGATTTCAGCAAATGCTTTTTTCTGAGTGTATCATTCGTTACCCATATTTTAATTCTACATTGCACAAAATTTTTTAGTTTAATCATATTTT
>NW_016215050.1:0-1707 GCF_001687245.7 Rhagoletis zephyria | reverse complement strand
TATAGAAAAGTTTTCTCGATTGGTTGGAAGTTTTAATCGATTTTGAATCCTTTCAGAAATAAAGGTTTTTTGAGAACCTTGATCGAATAAGGCTCTGAGGGTATAGAATTCACCCAGGGGCTCGATGTGTACTTGGGCAGTAGGAAGCAATGTTTTTTCATTGTTGGTAGAAAAATTGGCTTGGATATTCGATGGTTTATCTGATAGAGAAGTAGGAGATTCCTTAGATAGGGTATTGTATTCGGTAATGTCAAAAATCGGATNTGATTGAGTTAGCAACAAAGATGTTGCATTTTTAGAAGACTTTGACCCTTGAGGTGGTGGATTTTTTTGTGGTTTGAAGTTGTTGTTCCTACTAGGTGTTTTGGGAATCGTTATGGTAGTTGGGGTAGGATGCACCATTGTATGATGGTTCTTTTTGCAATGAAAATATCGGAATGCACTGGAGCAATCGTTTAAAAGATGTTTATAAGCCAAGCAATTGGTACAATAACCATTTTGTTCCACGAACTTGTTGCGTTCTTGAACGTTTTTTTGAACTCAGAGCAAAACTTAAGGGTGTGGTTGTTGTTGCACAGCTTACATTTGAACGAGAATTGTTCTTGCGAATGATATTATGGAATCTTCGCTGGAGTTTTTTGGGGGAATAAGTTTCGCGCCTTTGTGGTATTATACTCGTATAAACGCTCAACCACTTCGTACGGACTGGTTAGGAATTCGGCTATTTGGAGCCAGTTGGGGAGCTCTTTACGAGATTTCAGAGATTGTTCCCAGAGTGAAAGCGTTTCATTTGCGAGCTTGGTGGAACATAGATAGATTAGGATTGGGTCCCAATCGGAAACTGAAACTCCTTGAGACTTTAGGCACGAAAGGTAATCGTTTATGGTATTTTGAATTATTTGAATCACTTTGCTATTCTCGGAATTAGCAAAGGGCAAGTTGAAGAGCGTTTTCAGCTGCTTGTCGATTAGGATGCGTTTATTTTCGAAACGAGCTCTTAATGCTTCCCAAGCAAGAGAGAAGTTTTCATCGCACAAGGTGTAGTGCTTTACTATGGAACCAGCCTTACCACGAATTTGTTTCGCAAGTGATAGAGTTTTTGTGCCGGTGTTCGCTTGGGATGGTTGAGATACACAGCCGTGAACATGTCACGAAAGGCTGACCAATCCTCATAGCTTCCATTAGAAAATTTGTGCATCACAAGGTGGAACCTTGATACATGTTATAGCGTTGTCAACGAACGACATGGAATGACGGGTTAGTTTGGCCTGCTGGGACGTGTTAGCTGGATTGGATGAGCTACCTTGAAAAAGTTTGAGCTGATCCAGAATGTGGGACTTGCAGATATAGAAGCTATCAGTACACAATTGGAACTTATTACACGCTTCTTCTTTAAAATAGATAAGAACACCCTTTTGGAGGAAATTTGTAACGATTCCCAACGATTGTTGAGATCTTGAAGTTTTACCTCTAATAAGGAATCGTTGTATTCTTCTGGATCGTCGTTTTCAAAATATGAGCAGAAATTCACACTATTGTTCGAATCGAAAATAAAGTCGGCCTTTACTATGGAGTCAGTAGCCATGGCTGAGTGAAAAGATTAGATGTCGTTGAAAAGAGAAAAAAATTTACCAATTAATTTCGACCGAGTTTGGAAGTTCCTTTGAAAGTGTATTGACGCAAGTATGGCGATACCCAGTCGCAGGG
>NW_016215049.1:0-1707 GCF_001687245.7 Rhagoletis zephyria | reverse complement strand
CGATATATATTTAACAATTTTGACTCGTATACTTGACAATATTTTTTTTTTGTAAACAACAAATAAAAAAATTGAATTTTGGGCTAGCTTCGAAACTAGAAGCTTATTTTTTTGTTAAATGTGCTTTAAAAAGGACCTACTGCCAATAAAACCTTGTGGATTGCTATTTTTCCATATTTGTACTGCTTCCATTTAAACATCTTTGTGGAAAAACAGTTTTTTGTTCAGAATTGCTTGTTTACGAAACGTTTGGCATAAGTTGAAATCATAGGGATGCCGTTTTCTTCCGTTTCTCAGTGGATTTTATACTTGAAAAGGCACCAAAATATGTATGCAATACTTCTACATATCGTCGTTTAAAGTACAAAACCGCGCATCAAGGAAATGCAAAACCTCGCATGTGAGGTTGCCTAAATTTTATAGGAGAGAGTGAAACTTGTCCTAATTAAAAACGGTTCTCTCTTTTAACTTTTAAACTTAATAATCTTCTCTCCTTATGTCTCAGTATCGATATTTTATTATAAATGGCTAAGGGCTTGATGTCAGGAGCGTCCGATGACCAAATATCTTTTTTGGCACAAATTTCAGTTCCGAGGTTTTGCAGAACCACGATACGCGCTTTTGTACTTTAAACGACGATATACATATTGGCGCTTACACAATATGTTAGTGTTTGGCCTAGCTTCTCCTCCGATGTGTGGCGTGCATGATTTTGTCACACAAAATAAAGGCCAGTTTTACGCCGACTCCGAACGGGAATTGTATTTTTATGAGAAGCTGTTTCCATGACAGAATAAACTCGCAGGTTTACTATTACCAACAGAGGGGCAACCGCTATTAGAAACAAAACCTTTTTTGTTTTTTATATTTTGATGTTGGTGGGAAACTGGGCTTGAACTTAGGCGCTGCGTAATGCTCTTACATATATTGCTGGTATATTCAAAATACTATCCCGAACATCGGAGTGTATATATGTAATATAAAAAAGAATGAGAGGTACTATAAGAAAATGTACCCAAAATTCAGGAACAATTAAAAAAATGCACATTGAAAATAATTCACATGTATAAATTAAAAGATATAACAAAAGGAAAAGTTAGAAAAAATAGCAATGCGGTTTGAAGGAAAAATGAGACCATAAAATGTTTGTTTGTTTCGTTAATTCTCTGAACATTTTAAGATATGACACTCCATTCTTTTCAGTAGTTTGCAAATATACACTAATTGTTCTAAAATCGCAAACATTTTCGTGGGATGTTTTTCTTTGATTTCGAATTGAAAATACATTACGATCATATTGTACCGAAGTAAGTGCGGTATCCCTGCAAAAGCCAGAAAGAAGCATAAACTGTATGAAAAAATAAAAGGGAGAAGTATACATGCCTCCTATAATTTTGACTTATATGTATATTTGGCAAGTCTTTGTGTAAACAACAAAAAATACAAATTTTCATTTCTTTGCCAGCTTGGAAAATATAGGCTTATTTTTACTTAAANATATAGGCTTATTTTTACTTAAATGTGATGTAAAGCTCATTAAAATGTTCTGTAATGTCTTGTTTTTAAGTTTGTTATCATAGTGCTTTGTATTTTGATAGTCCACTATACGTGAGTTGCTTCTATTTAAAAAGTTCTAGTACAAATAATTTCTTTGTTTTGAATTTCTTTGTTTATTGTTTTTAATTTTTAAAATTCATACTTTTGACA
>NW_016215047.1:0-1707 GCF_001687245.7 Rhagoletis zephyria | reverse complement strand
GTCGGAGGCGGCCGGCGTGGTTCTCGCGCACCACCAGCTCCTTGGTGTAGTCCTTGGCGCCGTACTCGTCCTCCGTGAAGACGTCCGCCACAGCGAGCGAGAGGCCGCCCCGGGCACTTCGGCTCCGGCCTCGCCGCCATGGTCAGCCGCCAAGGCCTCACACAATGGGTGCAACTGAAAGAAATGAAAAGTTAGCACACGGTTAGAAAACACACAATCACAAAGGGATACTTGTCTGGTGATGGGGTGATGGCGATCTTCGGGTGAAAGGGCATCAGCCCTCCTCCTGGTCATTCAGCCAGTCCATCACCTGGTTTGCCTCGTAGGAGCGCTTCTGTGTGTGGGTGATCTTCGAGTAGGTGGTAATGAAGATGCCGCTGCCGATGGGCTTGTCCTTGACGCCCGAAGTGAAGCGGCAGATCATGCTGTCGTCGGCGGTGCTCCACAGCTTGAACTGCATCCGCCACTGCTCCACCGAGGCCGAGGAGTTGCAGAGCACCAGGCAGCGCTTGCGGGCGGTGCAGCAGACGGTCACGCCGACGAGGAACTTGTCGGCGCCAAAGGGGAGGACAACGACGCCGAAGCTGGCAAGTCTGTTGCCAAACATCTTCCGGAGGCTCTTCTCCTGGTAGGGGGGCGCAGCGTCTCAATGTCCTCGGGCTCCTCGTCGTCCTCCTCCAAGCGCCGGCGTTGGTGGTGGACGCGGCGGCAGCAACTGCAGATCAACAAAGGCCGACTTCAGGCCACCGGGCAAGGCCTCACACGGTGGGTGCAACTGAAAGAAAGGAAGAGAGAGTAAGCACACTGGTAGGAACACACACAATAACAAAGGGATACTTGCAGCCGAGAGAGGTTCGCCTCTGACTTGCACAGCAAGAACTGCGTCTCCAGGTACTCGGGGAGGAAGATGAGATAGCCAGAGACGATGGCCAGCTCCATGCAGCTGCCCAGACAGGGCACCATGTAGATGGCAGCTGCGGATCAACAAAGGTCGACTTCACGCCGCCGGACAAGGCTTCACACTGAAAGGAAGGAAAAGAAAGTTAGCACATAGTTAGGAACACACACAATCACAGAAGGATACTTGCAGTCGAGAAAGTAGAGCGCCGTGTAGAGGCCCAACTTGTCCAGCGAGAACTGCGTCTTCAGGTACTTGTGGAGAAAGATGAGACGATGGCCAGCTCCATGCAGCTGCCCAGACAGGGCACAATGTAGATGGCAGCTGCAGATCAGCAAAGGTCGACTTCAGGCCGCCGAGCAAGCAGGCTCACACGGTGGGTGCAACTGAAAGGAAGAGAGAGTTAGCACACGGTTAGGAAACACACAATCACAAGGGGATACTTGCCCGGTAATGGGGTGATGGTGGGGATCATCGGGTGAAACTTCTTTGTCCGAGAATTCAGGCGCCGTCCGCTGGTGAAAGTGTTTGCATCTGTTGCATGCTGCAAGTGAGAGAGGAGAGAACAATCAAAACAAACGCAGAGGCAGCAGGCACAAAGCCAGGGCGACTCACAGAAAACGTGACGCGGATTTAGCGCCTCCATGTCGGGGATCTCCCGCTTCGGCGGAGGTGGAGCTCTTTTCGGCGGCAAAGTTGGCCCGGGTGGAGATGGAGCCAGCTTCACCTTCCCATAGCTGAGGGTGCACAGCTGCAAGGGAAGGTGTTAGGAATGGCCAAATAAAATCAAACACAAGCTCACCTGAATA
>NW_016215046.1:0-1707 GCF_001687245.7 Rhagoletis zephyria | reverse complement strand
GATGTTGGAGAAGATAATAAGAGCTGCAGAACTGAACCGCTCAGAAACACTTTACTACAAGAGCGTACAATTGCCAGCTTATGCCGATGACACTGACATCATCAGTAAGAAAAACCGCGAAGTCTGTTCTGCCTTTTCCAAGTTGCACAAGGAAGCAAAGCGAATGGGTCTGGTGGTAAACGAGGACAAGACGAAGTACCTCCTGTCATCAAACAAACAATCAGCACATTCGTGCCTTGGCACCCACGTCACTGTTGACAGTTATAATTTCGAGAAAGTAGAGAATTTCGTTTACTTGGGAACCAGCATTAACACCGATAATAATGTCAGCATGGAAATCCAACGCAGAATCACTCGTGCCAACAAGTACTACTGTGGACTGAGTGGGAATATCGGGAGTAAAGCCCTCTCTCGACGTACGAAAACCACACTATACTCTATAAGTNACTACTGTGGACTGAGTGGGAATATCAGGAGTAAAGCCCTCTCTCGACGTACGAAAACCACACTATACTCTATAAGTCACTCATCATGCCCGTGGTGGTACATGGCGCAGAAGCAAAGAAAATGAAACCATCCGATGTCGTGGCTCTTGTAGTATTCGAGAGAAAGATTTTTCGGATGATTTACGGGCCTCTTCACGTTGGCGACGGCGAGTACCGCAGACGATGGAACGATGAGCTGTATGAGCTTTACAACGACATGGACACAGTGCAGCGAATTAAAATACTTGGCTTGACCATGTCGTTCGAATGGACACCGCCTCTTCAGCTCTGAAAGTATTCTAGCTTCACTTGGCATTTCCAATTGGCGTCAGTTGGTACAGAAGAGAAACGACTGGCGTGCTTTGTTTAACTCGGCCAAAACGCTATGGCGGTTACAGCGCCAAATAAGAAGAAGATAATAGACCTATAACCTTATCAGTCACACAGTGTTATAATCCCGACGAAATCCTTGATGGTGATACCGGGAGGCGAACGATACATGACGGTAGGAAGTTTACTTTGGGTTAAAAGTCTCACACTGACGGGGTTAGGCTTTCAATGCTTCATCCTCGTANTAACTCGGCCAAAACGCTATGGCGGTTACAGCGCCAAATAAGAAGAAGATAATAGACCTATAACCTTATCAGTCACACAGTGTTATAATCCCGACGAAATCCTTGATGGTGATACCGGGAGGCGAACGATACATGACGGTAGGAAGTTTACTTTGGGTTAAAAGTCTCACACTGACGGGGTTAGGCTTTCAATGCTTCATCCTCGTAAAATAAATATGTGCAGTAAAAAGTTAACTATTTAAATCGACGAATAGTTTTACATATATATATATCAACTTTTGTGAACTTGTACAAACTATTTACCTCTATTGGTACAACATATTTACCTCTATTGGTTACAGTGTTGCCACTATTGCTCTTTTCCGACCAAATTTGGTCGCTTCTTTTTCATTTGGTAGGTTGGTAGACAAAGTGAGATTTTGGTCGGATAGTTGAATTAAGTTTTTAAATTCTTAGTTATAAAAATAGATATTTCAAACATCGTTTTGCGTATAAATATTTGCCAATTGTACCTTTCAAACATTTGCCTTTAAAAATAAGAAACCTAATTAGTTTGCCCACTGATGGAGCTAATGTTGTGGCTGGAAACTTTAAACTTTTTAAAGAGAAGTCCCTTTTTTGTAACAGGTAATCTCGCGAACGGCTGG
>NW_016215045.1:0-1707 GCF_001687245.7 Rhagoletis zephyria | reverse complement strand
AAACATATAAGTATATAACTATCATTTTCCATTCGCAACTGTGCTAAAAAAAATATATAATATACATACATATAATATGTACCTAAATAAGGAATAAAGATTAGTCAAAACTATTGGTTTAAAAATTTCACTTTTATTTATTGTGGAGATTTCACCTGTACAAAGGTATATATGTATGTAGTAGTAATTCAAAAAATTTTATCAACGTATTCATCGTTGCTGTGTGTGTAATAAAATGTTAGCCAAATTCCCGATGGCCAGAGACTTTGATACGAAAGTCATTCTTAATCCGGTAGGTGGCACAGGTGTCGATATATTTGAAAACCCCGCTTTTATGGTATGATTTGTTTCATGAAAGGAACCATTTATGTAATTTATGATATGCTCAGTGTTGCCAGGTTGACGTTTTGGTCGTCATTTTCAAGATTTTTTACTGCGACTGACGATTCTCAATAAAAATATTAAAAATAAAATTTTATTTGTTATTTTTCTATAAAAATACTGCCCAAGCTTCAACCAAGAACATGTGGACTAAAGTTTTTCACTTAGTAAGAAATTCTAAGAAAAATTCAACAATTCTTCGTTGGGGTCAAAGGCCTTGCTTACAACGGGTGGCTAACAAAAAAGATACTCCTTTTTCTTTGACTGTGAATGAAAAAATAAAATTTTATTTTATTCAAATATAATGCTTGAACAAATGATTTAATACGTTTCTTAAAATAAATTCTATAATATAATAAAAAAAAGATAGAAATAATGAAGGCTTCTCTACAAAAAAAAAATCTCAAAAAATAATAACTGAATACAAGACACTCGCAGTCAGACAACTGATTTTATAATGAACTGAGATATTTTGTCGCTAAAACATTAACTGCAAGTAAAATATATGTATATTTTTTAAGGCAGTCATTTGATAAATTAGGTTTGTGACTAGTTTTTTCTCTTGGCTGAGAAACTTAAAAATATATTTACAATATTCACAGAAAAACAGCTTAACATCTAAATTCGTTATTCTTTTTTAACACTTTTCGCTTTAAATTCCTTCATAGTAAACTAAAATTAATGGATTAAAACTTACATATTTTAGCATAGAAATCACATTTAGGAAACTTAACACTAAAATTATTTTTGCGATTTGACTTATCTTAATGGCTACAAAAATCGTGACTTATGTCTAAGTGGTCAGTAGGTAAGTATTTAAGTATCTTTGGTATTTATGCTTGAAAAAACTCTTCCGATTCCAAATGCAAGAAAGAGTTTTTATTTGAAAATAGAAACTTTTTAGAATATGCTATGTGAAAATTTGAGTCCATTTGCGCGCTCACACAAACTCGAATATCTAGTACCTTATAACTAGTTCAAAGCATGTTTTCTTTCCCTCAAGTTTTGCCTTTTGATGTCCTCTTCTCTAATTATACCAGCTTCATTTCTTTGTTGAAAAAAAGTGGTTTACAAAAATTGGCACCAGCTGATTGATACATTTTCCTTGTCAAAGTTGGCAATGTTGACTATCAAACAAATTACCCTTTGGCGTTAAAAATTTCAAATCAACATCCATTCCCGATTAATATTTTATGTGAGTGATAAAGTTTCAACGCACTTCTCTGCTTAAGACCTGCTGCTTTTTGTGTTAGTCTTGATTATTCTGTATGTTTGTTTATAAAAATAGTTGGTAACATACTCTTAGTTACATATAACTAAGCTAAC
>NW_016215044.1:0-1707 GCF_001687245.7 Rhagoletis zephyria | reverse complement strand
CTAATACTAAAAATTTAGATGAGCTTTTGTTTTTATACAAAAAAAATAGCACATACTTAAAACTGTTTTGATAAGAGAAAAGCAAAAAAAAAAGTATTTCGAAACCGATAGAAAATATATGATACTTAGTAGTTTTGTTTACATACATATCTGTACATAAAATACCTTCCACTTTTTCTACTTCCCAGAAAATATATTATACAAATCTTTGATGTAAAATATTGATTCGCTTAAGTAAATATACATATGGACATAAACACAAAATTAAAAATATGTACATATGTATACATACAATAAAAGTTGGCTCTTTATTTCCGGGCTGGGGCATGTCCCGTCGTGGCGGGCCGGGCCGGGCCCCACTAAAATTCTTAACGTGCGGGCTTGTGCGTGTTTTTGAAAGTTGATTTTGCACTCGTGCCGGGCCGGGCCTGAAAATTTAGGCCCGTGCCCATCTCTAGTCCGAACTACAGTGACGGCTTGTGGTAGGTGGTTTTAACCAAGGTGGCTCATCTAAATTTTTAGTATTAGCAACTGGCTTTTTCGTGCCTTTTCGTGCTTTTATGAAATTTTACTGAACGCCCAGGCCCGCACGAGTTCGTGCTGACAGCAAATATTCCGGCCCGTACCCGCGGGATTACGCAGGGGCCCGTCGGGCCCCTGCCAAAAGCCCGGCCCATACCCATCTCTAGTCGTAACCCATAATTCAGTAATACAAGGTTCGATAAACTGACAGTTGCCTCTCTCGCACCGCTTGGAAAAAGTGTAGCTTTGGTGTGAAATAGAAGTATACGCTTTTGTGCAATATGCTTATTTGTATATGCATATGAAGCATATTTACCTGATAAAAACATAAATTGTTTTTAAATTGAATGTTTACATCAATCTTATAGTAGNAATGTTGCTTCTTTGCAAATTTGCTTGGAAAAAGTGTAGCTTTGGTGTGAANAATATTCCGGCCCGTACCCGCGGGATTACGCAGGGGCCCGTCGGGCCCCTGCCAAAAGCCCGGCCCATACCCATCTCTAGTCGTAACCCATAATTCAGTAATACAAGGTTCGATAAACTGACAGTTGCCTCTCTCGCACCGCTTGGAAAAAGTGTAGCTTTGGTGTGAAATAGAAGTATACGCTTTTGTGCAATATGCTTATTTGTATATGCATATGAAGCATATTTACCTGATAAAAACATAAATTGTTTTTAAATTGAATGTTTACATCAATCTTATAGTAGTTTTATTTTAATTTTGAGTCTTAATGCAGTTTTTATACAGCTAAATTACGTAATTCACGTAGATATATCAATATAACGTTCAATATTTCGTTAATATGGCAGATTTCCTGCAAATACATTAGAATCTACCAAAGGAATTTCACTACTAATTGCGTACTTTTCTACTACCATTTTCACACCAAGAGATTTAAATCTTCTCCTTTCTCCGTCTTTCGTAAATGCAACCTTTTGTAAGGGAGTGTCAAACCGCGGCTGTCAATAATTATCTAACCTTGTAGGTGCAATCCCGTATTCCTCGGACTCGGACTAGTAAAACTGTCAAAAAATAAAAATTCACTCAGAACGAGAGAGTAACATTGAAAAGTACGGAATCGCTTTCTAGTAAAAAATGGTAACTTCTGTCAACTTCAACATAACCNAAATCTTCTCCTTTCTCCGTCTTTCGTAAATGCAACCTTTTGTAAGGGAGTGTCAAAC
>NW_016215042.1:0-1707 GCF_001687245.7 Rhagoletis zephyria | reverse complement strand
ATTTCGAAATTACCATTTTTCTGACTGACTGACTGAATGACTTTTTTTCCGCGACTTCGTTCTGGATGAACGAGGCGAGCTGGTCCGCCGCCCCCGTGCTCCTCCTCTTCCCCGCCACCGCATCAACGCCTACCGGGCCGCTGGCCGTGCCCCCAGCTGCGCCTACTGCCAGCTTTCAGTAGGCACTGGCGCCTGCTTCGTGGTGCATCAAATGCACCACCGAGGCATCCTTTTGGAAGCCTCGGCGCAAGAGAAGCGCGAGCAGGGTGTCACTGGACAGCTCTTCCAGTGCACCCTTGGTGCTCCGCTGGGCGGCGGCAAGTGCCTGGCCTGCTTTCCAGGGCTTGTCGCTCTTCAGGTAAGTAAATAGAAATTCCTTATTTGAATTGTTTGACTAATTTAGGGTTATTTTCAGGAGCACACCCGGCAGGCCCACCCGGGGGCCCACGTGTCTGGCCGCCCTAGCGCCAGTGGCCAGCGCCGCATCCCACCCCCTCTGTCTGATGAGATGGAGCGGTTTGCGGCCTGGGAGCTGGCCGGGCACCAAGTCCAAGAGGGCTGGGCCCAGCAGCAGCCGGCGGGGAGAGCCGCTGAGGCGGTGCAGGTGCCGCGCATGCGAGTGCCGGCTGCGGCTCGAGTGGCCGCCAGGGATGCTGCCACCGCTGACCGGGCGGAGCTGGAGGACGACGGCGAGGAGGAGGACGCCGAAGAGGAGGACCGGGCAGCGGCCCGCGATGCCGCGCGCGCAGGATGGCGCGCTGGAGGGCGCCCCCGTGTGGGCAACCAGCGCTACCAACCCTACTGACGCGGGCTCTGGTAGGCGCCGGCGCCCATTGGGATAATGGCATTATTTTAATGTTTTTTTGGAAACATATATTGTTGAGTATTCGATTTTTTATTTTTTTGTTTGACTTTCAAAATTAAAGTTATCTTGTCTGAGACTGTTGTTGGTGTTGTTAAAAAAGAAAGAAAGAAAGAACGATCAAGCTGCATAGTAGCACATTGGGAAGTAATTACAACTGACTGTAATGCAATTTGGCTTCACTTGTCTTAACCGAGTCTAATTGGAATTTATGGGGCCAACACACAGAGACTCTGGGAAGTTTGCATGTCTGTTGTTAGTTGTAGCGTTGGCGGTGATGGTGGATGGCAAAACGTCGCCATTGTACAGATAAATGGCTGTCGGATTAAGTACAAAAGTGGACACCTCAAATAATGGACAGCAGTGGTAGGGTCTGCTGGTTTGCAACATATCAGCAAATTGCCACTAAGTTGCCCATTATACGGGCGCAGCTTTTTTTTTGTCGGTAATGCCACAATGGCCATCAAGTACTTTTCCGTGGTTTGTTCTTTCTTTTATCAGAAAATAATTTTTTAGGCGTTTTGCCTGGCACACAGAAGAAGTCGTCTGCTTTTAGTGCGGCAGTAAACAGTCATCAGCTCGACTACCGACTACTGCTCTCTAATCCGAGGATCGATGAAGGCAGCTGGTCTTTNTACTGCTCTCTAATCCGAGGATCGATGAAGGCAGCTGGTCTTTAGCAACTAACAATCGAGTGGATCGATGACGCTCACACATGACACCCACTACTAGCTGTTGTTTTGGCTGCTCGTCCTGTCGCCTGTAGTCAGTGACTGAGATTCGTGGAAGTGAAGCGAGAGAGAGAAAGAAAAATACAGGCAACAAAATAACAAACTAGAGACAAA
>NW_016215041.1:0-1707 GCF_001687245.7 Rhagoletis zephyria | reverse complement strand
GGAGTAATTTAATTCCTAAAGGAATCATTACGACCCAGCTCTGGTAATCTTATTTCACCAAAATCGTCTCGAATTAAGCTTTGACTACCTCCTTCAATGGGCGGCTTTCCCCCAACACTTTCTGACAGGGTGAGCAATCTGGGTGTGTTTCTTGACAAAGATGATGTCGGTTTGCTCCAGAAGGGCGATTGATATACGCTGTCATCTTTCGCCTAGGGTGACTTTATGATACTTTAATCAAACTAATTATATTGTATGGTTCCCTTGTGTGGTGAAGTGCACTGGACGAGGACACTATTGGTAGGTAGCTAGGGAGAAAGCAAAGATCTGTCCTCTCATATGCGTATCTATTCATATTCATATTAGTACTCACTGATATTCATATTAGTATTTATAGNATTCATATTCATATTCATATTCATATTCATATTCATATTCATATTCATATTCATATTCATATTCATATTCATATTCATATTCATATTCATATTCATATTCATATTCATATTCATATTCATATTCATATTCATATTCATATTCATATTCATATTCATATTCATATTCATATTCATGTTCATATTCATATTCATATTCATATTCATATTCATATTCATATTCATACACATATTCATATTCATATGCGTATTCAATATCATACTAATATACATACATACCAGGGATGTTATGAATATTTTTCATTCGCATTCGTTATGCAAATGATTCGCATCACTTTACACATTCGCATTCGAGATTCGCATTCGCATGAAATGATACGAATGTTTTGCGAATGCGAATATGTACATGGGAAGAGAGTCCACTCTAATATTGTTGAAATGGCTCTAAGTCTGTCTAACCAGGGTTCGGACAATAACCGGCTTTTAACTTCAGGCGCTAAACGGTTAAGTAGTATATCAAGCAACATTGATAGAAATAATTTAGAATCGGGCGACATTAAAAAATGTGAAATCAAAGCCCAATTGAAGGCCTGTCTTAAAGAAAAATGAGCTCATCTCGAAAATCCTCTCGATTGGTGGAAAACTAAACTACAATATACAAATTGACAGATCTGAGCCGCAAATATTTGAGCGCTCCACCTCCGGCCTTATATACCAGCCTCTAAGAAATCGCCTCATGGGAGAAAAGGCAGCAAATTAATTTTTTTTTTAATATAATATGCCCCTTTTGAACTTTGACTACTAGATTAAAACACTGTATAGGTTAAGCCCTCGTTAAATGTTCTAAAAATATAAAAAAAATTTTAAGTAACAAAAACGATGCCTTAAGCTGACTATAGCATTTTTTAATGTTATTCCTAATATTCGCATTCGCATTCGCCCATTCGCATTCCGAAACCATAACCCTTGCAAAAATAAGAAATGAGCCTAGTATTATGCCCTACTTTTGCACGCCATTGTACCTATATATTAAAAATTACGTTGCCCACATACGTATGTGCTTGTGTGTGTATTTGTGCGTGCACTCGCGAGCTGCAACATTGAAACTTGCCCTCTGGCATACGCCTGCTGCTAACGCTTCAGCGGTTGTTGCTGAACTTTGCGACCGCAAGACTACAGCACCAGCTCGCTGAACGACGTTGAGGCCGAGACCCCGCCAGTGAAGCATTCATTTTTGCAGTACATACTGCCATAGCATTACACGTTAGTAGTCAACAGCCCAGCTACCGCACGACTGCTGTCTTCATTATTG
>NW_016215040.1:0-1708 GCF_001687245.7 Rhagoletis zephyria | reverse complement strand
CCGGTGGACATTTTGCGAAAATTCTGCGTTAATTTTTGAGCGAGCGCGCAGCAAAACGTGGCTGGCAGTTTTACAGCCAAGAGGCGACTGTTTACCGTCTCGATATTCGTATTCTTGGGGAGGTGTTCTCTTTTTTTGTTTTTTTGGGAGCGAAAAGCTCCAACGCTTCACTGCCAGCTCAGCTCTTGTGAAATGGCTTGTTTCAGCTTGTTTACTACAAAACACTGCATTTTATTAGTCATCGATGTGTATGTACAAATATATTTATTTATGTACGTATGTATTTGGTGAGAGTTTTATTGATAAAAATATTGCGCCCTACTATAAATGTATGTAGGTGTACATAAAAAAATGGTTAATTATAAGATAAGATACGAAACTTGTGGGTTTTTCAGAAACACCTGTTGCTTGAATTCTGAGAAATGTTTTCAAAGTTGTTCCAAATTTTTATTGCAAATATTTCTTCTTCATTGCCGCCGTAACCGCTTATGTGATTTTGGCCGAGTTTTTTTTTGTTTGGCCAAACCTTGCTTCTTCTTGCTAACTAGCGCCAATTTAAAATACCAAGTTTTAGTGCCGAAGTATTTGACCAAGCTAGTAGACATGCTTTGGTCCAGTCATGCCTGCGGGCAGTCACTCATGGTTCTGATCTTTACTTGAGTGTTGCCCAATGACGATGTTATTTTACGCCCACAAAGCATAGCGTCGATCTAACCAACAGAAGTACATAGGGTCCTTGGACCAATGCCCCCGAGATATGTAGAACCATTACCGAAAACCCCCACGATGTCAACAGACGTACACAGAGCAGTCTCTTTGGCTCCGAAGGCGCTTTTGATCCTGCTAACCAGACACTGTGCAGCCGAATCCGTCGTTTTCTCGTCACTCTAAAGTTTTGAGAGAAAAGGAAATAAGGCTAATAGGTCAACATGATTTAGATAAGTCAAGGAGCCTGGAGACCGATTTATTAATAAATAAAAGGGACACCTTCCTCCAAGCATACAGTATGTATACCTAGCAATAACTGGCCCTAAATAAAAAGATCAGCGGATCAATGATTTCCTTAATATACAGTGTACGACAAAACTAAAGCACGAAACTTCCCATACCACCACAACCAGAAATAAAACTTACAAACACTTGGTAATAGCAATTCTTTTTATGGTATTTAGAAGGGGGTACAGTTGTTGTTATGTCACAAAAAAATAATACAGTAAAAATTCATACTAAACTAAAATATTAATTCAAACATAAAGGTGGTCTTAAATATGCTGCGACAAAACTAAAGCACATTGGTATATAATTGGAAAGAAAAGTTGATTCTTCTAATATTTCGTAGCGAAGCCCTTGTTTTTCAATACCGCGGCACATCTTCGTGGCATAGACTNCAACTCTTCAATTTATTGGCAACAAACCACTCTTTTACACATTTAGCGGTATGCTTCGGATCATTGTCCTGCTGGTATATCCAGTTTAATGGCATTTCCTCCTCAGCGTGGGGCAGCATAATTGTTTCGAGAATGTCTTTGTACACAAATCTGTCCATTATGCCATTAATTCTATGAATTGGACCCACTCCATTGCCGGAAAAACAGCCCCACACCATTACGTTGCCTACACCATGCTTTACTGTGCCTTTTGAGTAGCGTGGATTTAAGTGTTGCCCTTTAGGTCGGCGTACTAGCTTCAGTCCATCAGAATTTTTGAT
>NW_016215039.1:0-1708 GCF_001687245.7 Rhagoletis zephyria | reverse complement strand
TTTGTCAAAGATCTGTTGAAAATATAGTTTTTTTCTACTTTTTCTTAGAAAAGTGTAACTATTTTTTTTATACCTTTCATGAGCATGAAATGGTATTATAACTTTGGTCCGATGTTTGTAAGTACCAGAACAAAAAGAGATAGACCCATCAAAATGTATACTTATATGATCAGAACGTCGAGCTGAGTTGATTTATCCATGTCCGTCTGTCCGTCTGTCCGTCTGTCCGTCTGTCCGTCTGTCTGTCTGTTTGTATGCAATCTAGTCTCTCAGTTTTCGAGTAATATTCGATAGTTACGCAATTCTTATCTCATCAAAGATCAGACCTACAGCGTTTTAATTATTTGAGCATCGATTCTCTTTATAGCTAGACGTTGAACATTTCTGCTGCTCTTAATTAATTAGCAAAAGAAGGGGGACGTAGGGGACAGTTTTAGCACAGAGATTTTTAGCTTTGTATTTTAAAAATGTTTTTCTTATCTAAAACTATTCAATTGTATAAAATGCCAAATCGGGGGAAAATGTACCAAGCAGAAAATAAATTGCCAAATTTATCACCAGTGGCAACTGTGCAAGTGATCAGCTGCTTCAAAGGTTGCAAGTTTTTGCAAATTTTGCGTTCTCGTACTTCTGTTGATATTTCGTCTCTTTGAGAGCGAATGCTGCTAAATTCTCAGAACTTTTTCTGCTGGAGAATTTTGCCCTGTCAATACGAGTACACACCTATAGATTACTAATTTGAACGTCTGCCGACGTACCCCCATGACAGGGGCTTACGGGGGGTTACAGTTACAGCAAAAATACAACAAAAAAAATTATAGCCGCATACGCGAAACCTATTGTACGTATCATTTGACATATAAGAAGCTTAAAATATATTGTAAACAAGTAATTTTTAGCAAAAAAAAAACCGACTTCAACTCCCATATAAAATATATATATATATATATATTCTCATGATCCGCTGATCGGATCTTAACGAGATTAGTATGGGAAAATATTCCGACGAACTGATAACCTCCTCCTTTTTTGGAAGTCGGTTAAAAAGTCGTCTGCCACCCACATAAGTGCCGCCAAAAAATATAAACAAATTTATTTGAGCAAAGATGTAATGACCGAAAATGTTTCTTTTTAACCGACTTTCAAAAAAGGAGGAGGTTATCNTTTTTTTTTTTTTATGTATGTTACCGCATAACTTTGGACCACGTCAACCGATTTCGATAATTCTTTTTGCATCGGAAAGGTAGTGTCTCAGAGGTGGTCCCATACTAATCTGGTTTAGATCCGATCAGCGGATCATGAGATATATATATATATTTTTTTTTTTATATGACAGTTGAAGTAGGTTTTTTATTGCTAAAACTTACTTGTTATAGTAGCAAAGTCTGCCGCCAATAAGATAAAATGAACATCGTCTGCCAAGCGTGTCAAACATCGCGCGAGCACCGCGGCTATTACG
This sequence comes from Rhagoletis zephyria, assembly GCF_001687245.7. NCBI lineage: Eukaryota > Metazoa > Arthropoda > Insecta > Diptera > Tephritidae > Rhagoletis > Rhagoletis zephyria. The sequence goes on along the minus strand of NW_016215039.1, from coordinate 249 downwards.
TTGTATTAAGTGTAAATATGAGTTATTGGCCAAAGCGCTTCAAAATATTTGAATGATAATTAAACAATAGGAATTGATTAAATTAAATGTATATTTTGTCAATTTTTGAGTTTATTTTAACAACTATAGTCACATTTAACTAAGGTGACCAGAATTTTTTAAAATTCCAGGAGGACGAATTCTCCTCATTGAAAACACAGACAATTTTTAACCGACTTCCAAAAAAGGAGGAGGTTATCAGTTCGTCGG
>NW_016215038.1:1451-1708 GCF_001687245.7 Rhagoletis zephyria | reverse complement strand
ATCAGGTTTTCGTTTAGGGATGTTTTTCCCCTTTCTTTCGCGGAACAGTCAAATACGATGCGCCACTTCTCGTTTGGAGGCGATCCTCTCACAACGGCGTGATGCGGCATGTAGTAGGATGCGTTAATTTGACTGGGGCCTCCCGCCGAAAACTCGCTAAGTTCGCAGGCGTATCCTTCGTCAACGAACTTCATGAGCTCTCGATGATATTTTTGATGCCGTTCAGGGTCGCGCTTCAACTGTTGAATCTTTCTCTC
>NW_016215038.1:409-1370 GCF_001687245.7 Rhagoletis zephyria | reverse complement strand
GCGCCATGGTCAGGTTGTTGGATAAAAGTTTGATCTCCGGCTTCTTCGGGAACGAAACCACATACTTTTGCCCGTCATGGATGAGTCCTTCTTGGAATTGCTTTAGGGCGCTCTCTTCCTCAGACGAAAACGGACCTTCAGCAGAGTGATCGCTGATACCGATCGTTTCGAGCTTCCATAATTCTTGGATGTCTGCGGCTGGAGGAGGAAGAGTTGCCATACAGCAGGCGACTCTAATAGCGGTTACTGTTGCGTGAACTGCTGGACTCTTGACTGGCCCACCCACGGCCCAACCGAAATGCGTCTCCGAAGCCCGAATGTCGCCAAGGATAACTTCTGGCGCCTTCAGACACATCATGCTGTTCAAACAGTCGTGTCCGACAAGCATCGCAGGTTCGTCGCAAGGCCACTCACCGAGCAGCGAGCGGTCGGCGATCGGATGAGTTGCACCGAACATTTTGAGCGCTCGTCTGACGGCTGGAGGGTGCTCGTTTTGTGGGTTAACGTTGAAGTTGTGCTCATAAGCTAAGCATTCAAGCACAGCATCACTGTAAGTGCTCGCTAATCGAATCCTGAATTTGTCGGCTTCGATTTGATGGTTGCCTTTGAACGCCTCCACATTTAACGTAGCTCGATGAAGAGGGCGTTCATCATGGAGAAGTTTCCGAACCTTTGGACAAATGAAAGTAGCCGAACTTCCACCATCAAGAAAAAGGCGAATGGGAATTTTACGTCCGCCGTTGACGATGTACGCAGACGCTGTCAGTAAGATTGTGCCTTCAGTTTGTGCCTCTCTTGCCGCCGCCGTTGTCGCAGCCAAAGTCGTAGACGACGGCAGAGAGGAGCCCGCACCGTTTGGATTGTGCATTGCTGTATAATGGTTGGTAGACTTGCAGATGCCGCAAGCTGTACGAGGTCCCATACAGTCTTTGGCGTTTGCATGCTCGGGACGGAAACACCT
>NW_016215038.1:0-253 GCF_001687245.7 Rhagoletis zephyria | reverse complement strand
TTTTCTTGGAACCCTCTTTGTGATGAAGACCTTCGCTCTGTTTGCTTGTACTTCCGGCTGATTCGAGGTAGTTGGCGTCTTCCAGGTCCGATACCCTTTGCTTCACGAACGCAATTAGCTCGCAAACTTCTGCTGCGATTTCTTCGACACTGGCGTTTGCGCCTTCGGTCGCAGCTGATAACGTAGGAGCGGTAGCCTTCGAGCTCTTCACCGAAAGATTTGCTAATGTCCGGTGGAGACGCCGCGCTTCCTT
>NW_016215036.1:0-1708 GCF_001687245.7 Rhagoletis zephyria | reverse complement strand
AAAATGCTGTGAATGCAAAGTACTATGAATAAAAATCTACTAAACAAGATCTTTTTTCATACTTTTATTAAAAAAATATCAAATACTTACTCCGAATAGGTATTTGTTGCGTGTGTTTCTCATAAAATCATCCTTCAAACCAATCGGTAATGCTTTTATGCATCAAAAACATACTCAAAATCTTTCGGAGTAATTCGGAGTACTTAGAAATGTTGAAAACATGCAGTGAATGCAAAATTCTATAAATATAAGTCTAGAAAATAACAAATTTTCGCGTACTTTTATTTTAAAATATATAAGTACGTACTCCGAAAAAGTCCAAAGAATTCAAATTTTGTTATAGAGTACCCTGCATTGCATCTCAAAAGCATGAAAAATGCCTCTCAAAATTTTTGGGGCATTCGGAGTTCTTAAGAATGATTTTAAAAAATTTCGGAGTAATTTGGAATAGCTAAAAATTTTACCAGAGTTCTTTGAACGGAAAATACTATGCACGCAAAGTTACAAAACAGCAATTTTTAGCATTCTCTCTTGCTCTAAAGTGATAAATTATCATGGGCGAAAACTTTTTTCAATGCAAAGAGTGCAAATCTTCCTTATTACGCCAATTTAAATTTTGTTTTTAAAACTGTAGTAGCTTTTAATTTTTTGGAAAAAAATCGGAACTAAAAAAATCTCAAATTAGCAGCCAATTTTACGAAAGCAATTTAAGTGAAAAATTATTTTAATTTCTTGTATTTTGTATGGAAATTGACAGAAAATAAAAAATCATTTTCATTTAAATTGCGGGTGAGACCGGTTATAAGACTACTTTTTAGCAGTTCAAAAAACTTACTCCGAAATATAATACAATAAAGAAATTGCTAATATATTGCAGCTCTATTTAAATTCTATAGAATCATAGGTTAAATTATTCGCAGTGGAACGTTGTTTGAGTGATTTGAATTGCTTCTAATAAATTTTAAAGCGAAAAATTCGGCTAAGTAAATGTGTTATTTAAAAATAAACTTTTCTAAAACTCATCTATTTATTTTATTTGAATGCAAAACTTTAAATAAAATTCGGATGTACAAATGCCCGTAGTTTAGAAATTTAGTTCATAAAATGCTCAAAAAATTATACTAGCCTGATAAAAAATATTTCGGAGTTTTTCGGAAATGTTCGGAGTTATTAAATTATTACGAAAACTGTTTAGAACGGTGAAAATTATATTAAAATATTTTTCATACATTATGAAAAAATGATTTCAATTTTTTCGGAGTTGTTCACACGTAGCACAGAAGTAAGTAATTAACGTGTATTTAGGTATTAGACAGATTTATATATATTTTGAACGTTGTAGGAAGTGATTTTGAAGTTTTCGGAGTTTTTAGGAGTACTTAAAAACTACGAAAATTATTTAGCTTAGTTACTCAATTTGTAGCAAATAACAAATAATGACCATTGCCTTTATTCCTTGGAAATAATCCCAGCTAATCAACAACATAGCCACAGCAAACGCAACTGCCGCCAAATTTGTGGGTTAAACTGAAGTTTGGCCACAAAACGACTTTAAAAGTAATTTTCGGTTTGCCAAGAAGAAAAGTTAAAAGTTATACTTTAATACGTTTCAAAATGGGTTTCTCTTAACTAATAATATAGCAACAACAAAAATACGAAAACAACCAGTACGTTGATGAAAGGTTGAAGGTGGAAAAGTTAACAACAA
>NW_016215035.1:0-1708 GCF_001687245.7 Rhagoletis zephyria | reverse complement strand
CAAAACATTGACATGGAAAAACGACATTTTTAGCGCAGTAGGAAAAGTGACAGGAATAACGCAAGAAAATTCTACCAGAGGGTTACGCGACTTACGAAAAGTTTCAAGACCGGGGCGAACTCCTGTAAGAACAACAATGGCGACCTAATGACCGATGTCCAGAATATACTTAAATTGTGGAGGGAACACTTTTACAACCTACTGAATGGTAGCAGCGCTGAAAGTAGCGACGAAGACCAGCCTGAGTCCCCAGTCGATGATGATGGAGTAGCTGTCCCACCGCCTGACTATCACGAGGTACGAATAGCGATTACGCAGCTGAAAAACCACAAAGCTGCTGGAGCTGACGACCTGCCAGTCGAGCTATTCAAGTACGGTGGCGTGGAGCTGATGAGCATCAGCTCGTATGCAGAATATGGCCAGATTAACGCATACCCGACGACTGGAGTTTAAGTGTGCTCTGCCCAATCCACAGGAAAGGCGACCGCCATACGCGGCAGCTACCGCGGAATCAGCCTTCTATAACGTCTTATCGAGTGTCTAGTGTNAATTGAATATGCGCTATCTGGGAAGACAATATCTACATGTAATATTTATTCTGCTTGTTGGAATTATATCCAAACACAAATGCATCTTAAGTGTCTTAACAGTGAACCAATTTGTTATTTTCTCAGTTTGCGAATAAAACTTCACACTTAAAATTAAGACATTTATAACATTTTATGAAGAAAATCTCTTCTTCGTTTAAAATAAAAATAAGCGAAATCGGCCCAATTTCATACAACCCTGCCTGACATGAAAATTTTCTCCACGATAAGGCTAGTATCCATTTTGGGTCGCTTAGTCAAAAATGGAAACATATACATATACATATTTGAAATTTAAGAAAACAAGGCAAATAGCAACGGCTAAAAACGGCTNACCATAGATCAGGTATTCACAATACGCCAAATCTTGGAAAAGACCCTCGAAAATAGGATCGACACACACCATTTATTTGTCGAGNCTAGTATCCATTTTGGGTCGCTTAGTCAAAAATGGAAACATATACATATACATATTTGAAATTTAAGAAAACAAGGCAAATAGCAACGGCTAAAAACGGCTATTTTTTTCTGCAAAACGGCTAACAAATCGGCTTCCGGCTAAATCGAAATTTCTCCGGCTGTTTGCTATCGCAACCGGCTAAATCTAGCCGGAAAACGGGTAAAATGGCAACGCTGGCGGACAGGAATAACGCCCGAAAATTCTACCAGAGGGTTACGCGACTTACGAAAAGTTTCAAGACCGGGGCGAACTCCTGTAAGAACAACAATGGCGACCTAATGACCGATGTCCAGAATATACTTAAATTGTGGAGGGAACACTTTTACAACCTACTGAATGGTAGCAGCGCTGAAAGTAGCGACGAAGACCAGCCTGAGTCCCCAGTCGATGATGATGGAGTAGCTGTCCCACCGCCTGACTATCACGAGGTACGAATAGCGATTACGCAGCTGAAAAACCACAAAGCTGCTGGAGCTGACGACCTGCCAGTCGAGCTATTCAAGTACGGTGGCGTGGAGCTGATGAGCATCAGCTCGTATGCAGAATATGGTCAGATTNGAGCGTACAATTGCTGGCGTATGCTGACGACATCGATATTATTGGTAAAACAAGGACCTGCCAGTCGAGCTATTCAAGTACGGTGGCGTGGAGCTGATGAGCA
>NW_016215034.1:0-1708 GCF_001687245.7 Rhagoletis zephyria | reverse complement strand
TTGTTAGTATGAGTGGTGCCACGCCCCCTTTTCCGAATTCGGGGAAACTCTCTCTCTCTNCCCCTTTTACGAATTCGGGCAAACTTCACATAAACCATCTGCATGATAAATCGAATATGCCACATAAATTTGGTTGAATTCGGTGAAGCTGTTCTCAAGTTATGAGGTCACACCAAAAACGTGCACTTATTTTTATATATAAGATGTAGGTAAAAAAATTTAGCTACCATTTTTAGCCACAACAACGATTTTTAGCTCTTTTTTAGCCCTTTTTTAGCTGGAATTTAGCTACCACTAAAAATGTTTCGCGGCAACACTGCTTCTTACGTGATTAAAGCAACGCGCAGCTCTATGTTCTCAATTGAGCATCTTCCTAACAGACTGTCCACCGAATTGACTGCTTCTTTGACTGTCTGTCTGTCTGGCTGTCTATCTTGTTTTGCGATGTCTGCTTTTAACAAGTCTTTCACCATAGTACATATCTACTTTATATGGATATTCTTCAATTTAACCGAAGTTCTCTGCTGACATCCTTATTTGAATTGAGCATCGTTATCGCCTGAAATTGATGTTGGAAATGTATTCTCAGTAGACATTGTTGGTCAACAAACTGCCAATTGCTGGCTTTCGTTGCTTAAGCATCTTTTATATTGTTATAACTATTAAGTGCTACTAGGTTGTTTTTATTGTTGTTGTTCGTGCTGTCGTTGGCACTTCTCGAATCGATTGTGTTAAGTAAGTGCGCATTCACTCTTGAGCATATATGTATAAGGGAATGCACGTATAAACATATTTACAAATAGAGTTAAACGTTTACATATGTATGTATGTACATAAGTATATGGAGTTACGAATAAGAAAATGAATTTAAAGTATGACCATGCAGGAGGGTCTATGCAAATGAGGTCCCAAGAGAGAAGACATTTGCTCCAGTAGTGTGGTCTTGCCAGATACTATGGAGCATCAGATTTAATAAAATGGGTTCGTCTTTTAAACAAACTGCTGCAAGATGTCATGACCTGGGCACTAGCCATATGGCAGTATGTACGCGATTTACTTACAAAGATTTTAAGATGGAAAATTGAGAAAAACTTGTCTCGTAGATAAACAAATTACCTTTATCTTTAAAGTGACCCCTCGAACTAGGGGTTTTTAGTTAGCGTCTAAAAATATTTACATAATACCCGTAAAATGCTGAATATCTCGTAAGAATGGGTACCTAGGACACTATTCTTAAAATTTTCNTATGTACTGCTGCATGTGCAAAAATTTCCTTTATGCAATTTAGGAAATTTTTGCACATGCACTTCTCAACTGCCAAGTAATTGAACTTTCTTAAGTTTCAATAAGATGGCACTTCAAAGGATGCTCTGCCTAGTCGGATGCATCCCCCGGACACTGCTTCCGGAGCATTTTGCGGACTCTGCATGGCTTACAACCGTCCAGAAGTGGTAAATGAACTTTACCATTGGCCACAGTGCCTACCCACCATTTTTGAGCCAATAAATATTTTTTTTTTTATATACAGGGATCTCGCGTTGCGTACGGGAAAGAACCTAATGTGTGAATGTCTCGATAGCAGATGGCAACTGAGCACCAGATCGATTTTCAGTTTCATTTGCTGATGCCAAAGTGTAAATTCCGCTCTCAACCAGGGAAGCCGTTTGGATCTAAATAGATCCAATTGGATACATTTTTAGACGAATTT
>NW_016215033.1:0-1708 GCF_001687245.7 Rhagoletis zephyria | reverse complement strand
CTAGCTTGGTTCACAGCGGAGTGACCAATCGTAGCTATATGACCTACAATCATCCAACCTGCTTGAATCCTCATTTATTTTTCACGCAAATTGAGGTTCTAGTAATTTTTTGAAGTCCGAATCAAAATATTTTGTGATATAATTTTACTTTAAGTAAGTTTCATGTTGTGAATTTGGCGCAAGGTCCATTTACAGAGTCCCATGTAATAAAGCAATTATACTATTTTGTAAAAAAGCACAAGATAAAANGGGATGTAATTAAGTAACTTAACAACTTATTCGGAATTTTGATTATAATAATTTAAATTGCCAACTCAATTTTGCGCTCTCCTTTTGGGAATCTTTATCTTTATCCGTTCAGTGTCAATTTCAATCCCCCTACGAATTTCTGGTTACACAGTTGAATGTGAAATTTTCTACATTCACCGCTGAAATAGACAAAAAGTAAAAAAACATACATAGTATAGTAGATTTCTCCATTTATTTAAAATTTTTTTAATTATAATTATTGTTTTTTTAAAGGTATAGCATATTTTTAACAGAAACCATCCAAGTTTCAATCTTTGTGCAAAATTAAGAAAGAAACCAACAAACGTTGTAAAAATTTGGAACTTTTCAATTAGATTTTTTAGAAATATTTTGAGTATGCAGTTTTGTAGTCCAATTTCAAGTACCATTGATTTTTGGGAATTTTTTTAGTCGTGGTGTTGCTCATTTTCTCCATATAACGAAAAAATCGTCAAAATATTTTGTATGGAATAAAATAGCTAACATGGTCAAAAAAAAGAAGTGCCAAAAATCAGTTACTTTAAACTTGCGGTAAAATTGAATGGGCTAAAAACTGCTTACTTAAAAATCGAATCAAAAAAGTTCGAAATTTTTACGAAAGTTTGTTGATTTTTTAAAACGTCGCACAGAGATTCAAGCTTGGATTTATATGGTTCTTGTTAAAGATTATACTATATTTTTATAAACGAATAATGAAAATTAAAATATATTAAGACAAATGGTCAAATCTTGTCAAAATGTAAATGCCCTAAAGTTATGACAAGGTCTACAAATTCATAGTATTTGCATGCCCATTGTTGTAACTTTTAATTTAAGAGATTTACATGCTTTCTTATTCTATAAATAATCTTGTGCAAGCTTAAAAAGGGATTATGATTGAAGATTAAAACTTTTTTTTTAAATTTGTTGTTTGTTTGTGGAAGGCGTTCACCCCCATCGCCCCTCCCCTGTATCCGCCACTGGCCGGGTGTGGAGGCAATTTTAAAATTTTGTGAAAAGATGTTCATTGGGCGAAACTACGCCAAAAAAATTATTGCCGATTTTATGAGGGATTGTATCCGTGAGAAACTCCGAATAAGATAAGGTAGCCACCAGGAGAATGTTGTAAAAGTAAAAAGTTCTCAAAGATGGAAGGGAATATTTTGCAATTCAGCTCGTTCCGGATGCTATTCACTACGTTGCGCTTAGTCGAAATCCAAGTCTGACAATGAACCGTTGAATACCACTCGTGCTTCATCCTGTAAAAATCCCGAGCACAAAGTTATTGAAAATTATTCAGCGAATATGTGATGTTACAACTGAATATTTATGTGCTGCATTCACAAAATATCGAAGAATATATGCCATATGAAATGCGTTTTCAAGGCTAATGAAATGCTGTTTCAAGGCTTAAGAAATGCTGTTTCAAGGAAAAAACTAG
>NW_016215032.1:0-1708 GCF_001687245.7 Rhagoletis zephyria | reverse complement strand
TTCAGCTTTTTATCAATCATGGTTGCATTTTAGTACATTTAAATTTGTATATTCTTGTAAATTCAGTGCCGCTACAGCTTTAAATATTACAAATAATTTTATGTTTTAACTATCTATGAAAAATTTGAGTTCACAGAAAAAATACTAAAAATGGCACTAGGCACTAAAGCATTGTTTTAGCGTTTTAATTTTCCAAAAGCACGAAATCTATTGCTTAAAGCACCAATTTGGCAACTATGTTAAACAAGCTCTAAAATATTAGTAGCCAAAAATTGTACAAAACGGAGACTCGGTTAATATTTGAATTTCATAAGCATACTTGCTCAGGAGTCGAAAGTTTTTAGCTATCAGCCTAAAAAAACAACGAAATTGCGCAAAATCGATTGTTAGATTTGCTTTAAATTTATAACAAATATTAGTAACATAAAACTTGGTATAAATTGGTAGCCCAGTCGTGTGATGGAAAAATATTGGGCTTTCTTTCAATCTGGACAAGGCATCGCGTGAAATGGCCTTTAGAGGAGGAAATATACTTTTTGTTGTAAACTTTCAAGGCACTTACTTATCGTCCTCTAGTGGTTCTGAGGAAAAGAAAGACGAGTTTATGTAGCTGTGGAAAATTTTGTGTTTAACCTTCTAAGACGCTCTTAGACCAATATATTCGAAAAACGTATTTAGAGTCTGAATTTTTATATGTTCCACATATGTATTAGTCAGTGAGGCACCGTTACGGATCTCATCTATACGTACAACTACATATGTATGTATGTGCTTATGTATATTTTTTACAAAAGAAAATTGAGGTTCCGGTTTTGATCTAAATTTGAAAACTACTGAAGAAATTTGGAGGGAACGTGGTACTTAGATATAACATTAGCCAAGCCGTTATTGATCTTCATAAATGGATTTTAGGTTTTCCTATAAATTCACTATAAATGTTTCTTAGCATGCATTGTATGTTTGTTTTTTATTTGCTTTCATATTCTGACAACAGGAACAATTAAAGTTTGTTTTTGGTATTCGCCTTTAAATTATAAACTATGATAGTTTTTATTTATGTATGTTTTAGTTGTATTAATTTTTATTGTCGATATTTCGACCTCAGTTTGAGGTCCTCCTCAGGACTGTAAATACACTAACACAGTGAATCGAAAAACCGATTATAATTATTTTCTTTCGGATAACGAGTTAATTGTATCGAAATTTTCCGTTCAATTAATCGAACGATTAACCGATTAAGTTTCAAAATAATCGAAAAGAAACCATCAAAAATGGACTACTTGACTCGCCTAGCTACTTCGAACCAGTGATGGAAAAGTAGGTACAATTGTACTTTTCAGCACTTTTACAATTTGGAGCTACATATATTCGGTACAAACACACTATTTTAGGTACATTCACTACGTAGAGAAATCTTTTTTACCAAGAATCGTTCCAGCCTGTTCAAAGTTCTGCCAGATATACTAAACAATTGCAGATCCCTCTAACTTTGGAAGCTTTCATCTTAAGCAGGCTATGACATCTTCAACAGATGAATCAGCGTTAGCGACAAATGAAGACTTCAAATGAATGCGCGATCCTGAATTGTATAGAGACTTTCGCCGTAAAAAATGATTAAGAAAAATTTTCAGAAAGCCTTTCAGTGGATGGTGAAAAGCTATTATTCAAATGTGGATCCTTAAATTGGATATCGCGTAGTATAGGCAGG
>NW_016215031.1:0-1708 GCF_001687245.7 Rhagoletis zephyria | reverse complement strand
ATTTTCGTTTCATGTTTTTGTTATTTTTTGGCCTTATAACAATTATATTCAAAAATTTTTATTGAGCTCGAGGCCGTTTTTTAATGAAAATTTATTGTGGAAAACAACAATAATTTGAAAAAATGGTAGAAAAACAATAAAATATAATAAAAAAATAATGAATAAATAAATACAAATAAAGAATTATGAAATTAATTTTTATAAGTGCATATGTATGTACGTGCGTGAAAAGTTTTTTAATTTAATTTCATTAAACTAATGTTTAAAAAAATTATAGTTTATTCCACAACAAAATTCACAAATTTAAAATTTTCCCCACTTTGTAAAAAACTCAGTATTCAATAAAGTATACTAAATATATTAAACACGGTTTTTGGCGATATTTGAGGTTATATTATGAGAACAACAATTTTTTTTGCTCATTTCTGCGAAAATTGAAAATTCATTTTCTTTTGTTGCGATTCGATTTTTCTTTCTCGAGATATACCGGTTTTAATGTGCAGTACTTCGGTATTACTTCGTTAGCATGAGTCATCATAGCTAATACCGAAGTACTGCACATTAAAAATGGTATATCTCGAGAAGGAAAAATCGAATCGCAACAATAGGAAATTAATTTTCAAGGGAAAGAGTTGTACTAAATGATGCCCTAAGTAGAAATGAGCAAAAAAATGTTGTTGTTCTCATAATATAAACTCAAATATCGCCAAAACCGTGTTTTTGACGCTTTGAGGTTAGGATTTCTCAAAATTCTGACGTGCTAGAGCAATTCGGCGGCCAGATTTGGATTCATAGCAAAAAAATCTACAAGAAACGATATGTTTCACTCAGGTGGTAAAATTTTGTTGAACTGTGTTATTAAAACATAGAAAGTTAAAAAAGTGGAAAATTAAGATGATTAAAAAATTATGGGGCTTTCGCACGTTGTAATTTCATTACCAACTCAGAAATATCTATTTCATCTTGATACAATTTTATTAGCATCAAGTCTTTGAGATGCTGGTCCGATAGACGGTTTCGGTGCTTAGATTTTATTATTTTCATTACGGAAAATGCACTTTCACAAAGTAGGTGGTACCAAACATGGAATATAATTTGTATATTTGATCGATTACTTTTGGGTACAAATCAGCTTTTAAATTCTTCCAGAAATCGATGCCTGTTTCTATAGGTACAAATAAATTGCTTTGAAGCTTCACTAATTCGTTCCGAATTTCTTCTGGTTGCTGTCCGATTTCGCATTGCATCGGGTTTGAAAACAAAACCATTTGTTGTCTTATTTTTTCAAAATCCTTAAATCTGTTATTATATTGTTCTTTTAGTGAAGTAAATATTTCGTCGCATTGGCTCAAATCGTAATTTGGAAACGTAATAAAAATTTCGGTGGTGAATTTGCAATTTTCCAAATTTTTACTAGAAAATTGCATATGAAGAAATTCATCCACCGAAGAGACAAGATCGAAAATTCTTTTGTTTTTCCCCTGCAACGAAAGGTTTAGTATATTCATAAACGTCAACAAATCACAGAATAGGGCAAATGGTAGCAAAAGTTGTGGACTTTTGAAATTTTGCGCTAGTTCTCTTTCAAATGAAGAGTTCTNTAGAAATGAGCAAAAAAATGTTGTTGTTCTCATAATATAAACTCAAATATGGCCAAACCCGTGTTTTTGACGCTTTGAGGTTAGGATTTCTCAAAATTCTGACGTGC
>NW_016215030.1:0-1708 GCF_001687245.7 Rhagoletis zephyria | reverse complement strand
AGCATTAGGGTGGACCGTTTTGGATTGATTAAATAAATGAAATATTGCATGGTGGGTATCAAACTAAAGAGTTTTAAGAAGACTTACTATCGAAAATATTTTTGAGGAACAATACGGGTGCCAAACGAAAGGTATTTGAAAAATCCTGGTTTGTAAATATTTTTTATTGGATTATCACCTATCTAAAAGTAAAGACTGAAAATATTGAAATTAAATGAAATATTACATAACTGATTCCAAACGAAAAGTATTTGGAAAAGCTTTACTAGGGAATTTTTTTTAAATCTTTCCACTTATCCAAAATTCGAACATTGTAAATAAATATAGAATTTACAACATCTTATCAAACGAAGTGATCATATTATCAACGAAGAGCTGGTACACAAATTACTTAATGTAAAAAATTCATAAACAAGTAATTTTTAAGCAAACAACACACCGACTCCAATTCTCATATAAAAGTGTAATAGTACCTTTAATTTTTTCATGATCCAATGATCGGATCTACACCAAATTAGTATAGGATCACCTGGAAATCGGTTGACGTGATAACCTTCTCCTTTTTTTGAAGTCGGCTAAAAACTACTGAAACAAATAACAAAATGATAAAAGAGTACCGAAAACAAAAAACTATCGCATGAAAGCTGTTTAAAAAATACTTAATGAAAACATAAAATTGTTGACACCATTCCCTAGCATTATAAATCAGTCAACTTTTAATCGTAAGGGGTCGTTTGGGGTCGCCAAGGCCTACTACGTATATTGCGAGTAAAGAAATTTTGAATAACATGAGATAATATTATTATGATTATGATTATCATTACTATTGTGAACTCCTATTCCCAATCAAGGATTCCCAAATTAAAGCGAAAGCAGAAGAGCATTTACGATCGCATAATGCAAATGTTAAGATAATAAGAGCTGCAGAACTGAACCATGTAGGGACATTTTTTTACGAGGGCGTGTAGTTTCTGGCGTGTGCCGATGACATCGACATCAACGGTAACACAAATAGCGAAATCTCTTCTGCCTTTTCCAAGCTGGATAAGGAAGCAAAGCGAATGCGCCTGGTGGTAAACGAGGACAAGACGAAGTATCTCCAGTCACCGCGTTCGCGCCTTGGAACCCACGTCACTGTTGACAGTTATATTTTCGGGAAAGTGGAGAATTTCTTTTATTAGGGAACCAGCACTATCACCGATAAAAATATCAGCATGGAAAACCCACGCAGCGTTACTCTTGCCAACAAGTGCTGCTTTGGACTGAGTATACAATTGGGGAGTAAAGTCCTTTCTCGACGTACAAAAACCGCACTCTATAAGTCACTCATCATGCCCCAGCTGTTATATGCCGCAGAAGCTTAGACAATGACAACATTTTATGAGGCGGCTCTTGGAGTATTCGAGAGAAAGATCTTACGAAAGATATACAGGCTTCTACGCATAGGCGACGGGGGTTACTTTACAACTTTACAACTAAATGTACATAGTGCAACGAATGAATATAGAGCGGCTCCGCTGGCTTAGACATGTCGTTCAATAGGAACCGAAGTTTCAGGTGTAAAAGAATTCAACTCGCAAGGCGATGGTGGTAGCAGACGAAGAGGAAGCACCCATTGCAATGGAGAGACCAAGTTGGTACAGAGAGAAGTGACTGGCTTTCTTTGTGGAGCTCGGCCAAAATGCCTTAGGCGGTTACAAAGCCAAAG
>NW_016215029.1:0-1708 GCF_001687245.7 Rhagoletis zephyria | reverse complement strand
GAAATTTCAGCTTTCAATTACTTCTATGTCCGAATGTTAGTTTAAACAACAATATATATAAACAATAAAAAGCATTAAATAATAATAAAAAAATTTTATTAGCGGGGAATAAAATGGGAATGAAACAAATATAAGTCTTTCAACCCTTATTTCTTGTGAACCGTTTGCGATATCTTTTGCGATACTTATTTGATATTAGTGCCGACTCGTCAAAAATATTTTCATTTAGTATTTTATCTTTAGAAATATCAAAACAACCTTGCAAAATATATTGCGAAATGCTCACTAACGTCATTTCTTGCAAATATCGTAAATGAAAGTTTCACTGCCACAAACTGAACGACATATAAGTCATATTGCTATCGTTCCCAAATTAATTTGCGAGAGTTTTTCCGGGTTAAATCTCGCATTTCACTCGCATGCGTTATCATGTGCGAGCATTAGGTCCGCTGGGTGGTGGTATTAATATTGAAAAGCATGGAATTAAAAAAAAAACATTATCAGTGCGAATACAGTAAAAATCCATACATATATACGAGTTCACACAAACGATGACACCGCCGGTGATGATATCGATGAGGGCTATGATCGATACACTATAAAGCAAAAGTTAACGGAAAATTCTACTTCGAATATATGTTTATGTATGTATTTACTTGTAAAAGTATAAGTTAGTGTTGTGAGTATGGAGTGCTTTTGAGAAGCGAGTACTTTCTTTATATATACATATGTTGGTAACATTTCAATGCTTAGTGTAGAAATCTCACTAGCTGACAGGACTTTATTCAAATTAATATATTAATCCCAATAACGTCGATTGAATGCTACTTTGGAGGGGTTGGACTTGAAATCCCCAAAATCGAAATCCCCAAAACAAAAAAAAAATTATTTCACATAAATAGTTAAATTAATTTAATAATTAATTTAATTTTAATTAATTAGAATAACTTTTTTTGGTTGTTTGTGTTTACGACAGGCTAGGAGTTAGATGTATTGTGGAATGATTTTCCGACATGCCCTCTCAAATTTGGTTTGGAGACAAACCGGTTTCGGCGTTGTGCCATCTTCAGTGTCATTTTTCGTTCGAAACCAAATTTGACAAGGAATGACAGAACATCGTCTAACAAAACATCATATTTAGAATAATTTAAAAAAAAAAAATTAAAATTATTATAAACTGGCAAAGATTAGAGCCTTTCTTTCGTTACTTTATAATTACTGTTGTACTATGTATAAAAGAGCTTTTAGATCTTATTTTATTAATGAATTTGTTTAATAAATAAAATTAAATTAAATAATAATAACAAAGAAGAGAAAACTACATGCTGTTTACTGCCGCATATGCAAAAATTTACTTCATTAAATTTATGAGATTTTTCCTCATGCACTGCTCAACTGCCATGTAATAAAACTTTCTTAAGTTAAAATTTGATGGCAGTTCAGAGTATGCTCGGCCGTGTTGCCGCGCTCGAAAAATAAAATTTACCAAAGGCGTTCAAAAAATTTAACAAATCCCGTTAAAATTAAGCAACTTATTTAACGGGTCTTAATAAAACGAAAAATGCTTTCCAAGCTTGGTAAATTAGGTATAACAATAAAAAGTAAGCAAGTCTGATGCATCCTCCGGACAATGCTTTCGGAGCCATTTGCTGACTCTTGTGACTTACAATCATGCGGAGGTGGTAAATGAACTTTACCATTGGCCACA
>NW_016215028.1:0-1708 GCF_001687245.7 Rhagoletis zephyria | reverse complement strand
ATACATATATACATAGAACATACATACATACATACTTGTATGTCTGTATGATAATTTTTTGCTACACCTTTTCTGTTAGTAATGAAATATTTTACAATGAAATGCAAAATGTTTACTTTATTACACAAGAATTTATGTATATGTAAATTTATAAAATTAGGGATAATTTTTATATCCTGTCATCCGATTTTTTAAACGTATTTCGAAAAATATCCACCCGATGTATATGTAAATTTATAAAATTAGGGATAATTTTTATATCCTGTCTTCCGATTTTTTAAACGTATTTCGAAAAATATCCACCCGACAAACAAAAAAACAAAAATGCAGTTATTATGAACGTATTTCAATGAAATTAAAAGAAAAATATTTATATTAATAGTTAATAATGTAGTAGAAGTAGTAATTAATAATGTATTTACAATTGTGTATTCGTGAAAATTATTTTCCATCCGTTTCCTTTTCTTGTGATTGTTATTTATTTTGCAGACCCGGTCTTGGTACATTTGAAAAAAGTTTTGACTTATGTATTATGCCAAATTCACTATCCCCTAACGCAAACTTTCTTGTAAAAGCATCTAAATAACTAGTAATTAAAAAAAAAAAATACAAGCGACTTAAATGCTCATATAAAAATTTAGGATCCAATGATCGGAATTAAACCAAATTAGTATCGGACCACCTATTAGATACCACCTTTCCCATAAGAATTATCGAAAACTGTTCACGTGATCCAAAGTTATCTGGTCACATACATAAAAGAATACTCCATTGAATTGATAACACAGGTCCACAAAAAAAAAAATCGATTAAAGGTTCCTTTGACCAAACCTAGTCTATCAAATGTGTTTGGGGTCGCTGAACACGAACTTGAAGTCCCTTTTGCTCCATCACGTCTAGATTTTTTCCTAACCTCAAAAAACATCTCGAAAGTCACGGTATATCGACGAATAACTTTCCGGCAGAGGCTTAAATATTTATTCTTATTTTTTTACGGAAGAGAGGAATTGGCATTCGGAGTGTCAAAATAGTATAAAATTTTTTTATTATTATTATTTTTTTGAATTTGCAAATATGAAAAACTAACAAATATTGTCCAATTCAGCGTCAAGAACTTCGCCTGCTTGAAATCAAATTAAAAAGATAAATATACATACTACAGTGTAGAGGAATAAATTCTCTATATAATTGCAGTGGGAAGTATTGCGCCGCGGCTTATCACTTTCGCGTAATCGATTGGTAAATTCAATGATTTTTTTCATAGCTCAATCAAGTTAGCGGCGGTGAAATGAAAAAATGAAGAAAAAAATTATTCGTATTATTGTGCTCACTGCGTGCTTTTTTCGGCCACTTTTCGTTTTTTTTTTGTGCTCCGACCATTTGGTAAATAATTAAGACTTTGCTAAGTTAACCGTAACTTAGCAANGAGTAGTCCACTACAAGTAAAATCCAAATTGTATCCTTTTCTATTATCTGAAAGTTCTGATAAATACGAGCTTAATAGCATTAAAAAACCAAATCGCAGTATGGTAGTTTGTGCAAATTTTATATACAAAAAATTAATATAGCGAGTTTTGAAACAGTAACTTTTACATAGCTAGCTTTTTTTTAGCTTCTCGCGTTCTCTCTTCCATGAAGATTGATCTGCTTCTTTTTTACGATGTCTTCCACTAGGCACCGAAACTACCACGTTTTCTTGCAGTTTTCT
>NW_016215027.1:0-1708 GCF_001687245.7 Rhagoletis zephyria | reverse complement strand
CTGGACCGACTGAAAATACCAACACTGCAAATTCGGTTAATGAGGGCAGATACGAAAATTATCAGAACTAAATTTCATTGTAGCTTTAAGATAAAGTTAATATTTTAAGCCAGAGATGCATTGCTTCTTTAACCAAGTAAATATTTGATTTTTTCGTTATCAAATTGTTTGGTCATGCTTAAAATTTAAAAATTAAAGAACTTAAAATTGGCTGAGTACTATTACGGTGACCATATTTATGCGAGCCGAATATGGGACAAAAAATAATTTTGCTAATTTCTTCCATAAAAGCTAACAGATCTTAATTAATTCTTAAATGATCTTAGATGTATGTATTAGCCCTGAACCAGCATCCTTATAGTAACATTACAAATTTGTCGGAAATCTTTCTGGAGATTTTTACTCCACAAAATTTTTTACAAAAGTTTCTTTAAAGTTTAGTACGATAAAGTGCAAGTTTAAGTAGCGAGGACTTACCGTTAATTTTTGGGAATTTTTTTTTATCGACGGTGCTACGCATTTTTTTCATACAAAGTTATTATGTTCGACATTTTGTTGATAGGGAAGCAAATGATCAGCATGTTGCACTTGTACTTTATACCTTATACTCAATTTTAATGAGCTACAAAACTGCAACCAGATTTTTTTTCTAAAGCTTCTGATTAAAAAGTTTGAAATTTTGGTGAAAATTTGCAGAATTAATTCTCATAGTTTTTGCCAAGTCGGGAATCTGGATTTATATGGTTTTTGTTAGGAAAAGAGCTTTACTTGAAAAAAAAAATTAAATAAACAAAAGAAAAATAGCCGAACCTTGCTAAAAATGTAGAATCCTAATTTATATTTTGATCGCTGTATGTGTTCCTCGATTTGAAGCACATGCATTCAGATTAGAAAATAATAACTGTTTATGGATCATACGATCGTATTCCAACATCATTTAAAACTGGTTTATAGACATGTAATTTTAATGAGATTTGAAGGCGTCGAAATACCGAACCCCGATTACGGGACAAATACAGGGCATTCAAAGAAATAGAGAACATTTGGCGTCCCGTATAAATTGCCAGAACTAATTGGTCAAAAAAGAGGACTGTACCGTATAATACAGGACGAATGGTCACCGTAAGTATTATACATATATGTATGTTTGTATGCACATAGTCTGTATAAATAACACAAATTATTGCTTTTAACTAATATTCATCTATTCTAATGACTAGTATGAAAATGTGACAGTTGCTCAACTTTAATAACTAAATCAAAACTTTTAGTTCATGGGTTGGTAATTTGCTACACTACGAGCACACCACACAAAAGGTGAGGCGGCAGCAAATAATAAACTAGCTCCAATCATTGGCCGATGCAATATCCAAGCGATGGAAGCAATGATCAAGGCGATTGAAAGTGACAGAAATAGGTTGGCGCCAACGGGAAAGAGTGGATCCGGCGCCAATGCGGCGAGAAAATTAATATGACTTACTGCAAGATAAAGAAATATAATTATCAATTAAATTCCTACTTATCTTTTTTTCAGTATACTCACGAATAATATGTAAAAGTGTAGATGTGCAAGTTACACCGAAGAAAACAAGTATCCAACCCATAAAGCGATAGCCCCATGTTGTTAGTCGTTGGGCATGATGCTCCAACTTAAATACCTCACCTAGACCGAGTTCACCGCTGTATACGAGCAGAACATCAACTCCTC
>NW_016215026.1:0-1708 GCF_001687245.7 Rhagoletis zephyria | reverse complement strand
CAGCTAACCTAAGAAGGATGGATGCTGAGGCAGACAGCGAGAGCAATGCGGCGCAGTATGCTGGTGCTGGGCAACTCGATATGTATGTATGTCAGTAGTTTATGTCACTGGATGCATTGAAATGTGTGGGTAACTAAGTGTGTTTGGACGTAAGTTTTTTCACTAGAATGTTTGACAATAAATGAGTCAAAAATGACAACAGCGAAATGAATAAAACACGAAGTTGTGGATTCAAGAATCGTTGGTGTGCTGTAGCGGATGCGGTTGGCGGAGGTGGTGTTAATATTTTATTAAAATAGCGTCAAGAAGAAAAATAATACATACATAATTTTGTTAGAGCAAGTGGATTTTATTGTACAACGCAATTACTTACTGTTGTTAGTTGTAAAAGTTTTACGAATAGCGAAAAGATGGGAATAAAAGAAGAAGGAAATAAATTAATGACAAACATATAAAAACATCTGCATATGCATGCAGCAATAATAAAAATGTATGCGCCTTTGTACGTGTGGTAATTACTTAATTATTTAGGCATATTTTTTGACAGTCGGATAACACTTATCTAATTATTGAGAACTTTTGATTACAAAGCTGTTGTAGCTGTAACAATTTGGAAGGTATATTTCTCGAATCCGTATGGGTTTTTGACAGATACTCTCGAGAAATTATTTTTTATGAGAACTCCACTTTGATCAAATCAGTCTGAATTTGAAATTTTTTGACAAGTTTCCGTATCAACGTTGCGGTCCGTCGCCAACTGGTAATGGCCCGAAAATCTACCGCATCCCTCAATTTGCCACAATTCCCACTGCAACTACCTCTACAAAACCATATTTTTTCCATCTTAATGCTGATGTGGAACAATTGCTAGTCTGTAAATACCGAAAAATTGAAGTAATATTTTTTCGGTAAAAAAAGTGAGAAAATATTGATCAATAACATATTTGTACTTTCAGACATTAATTAAGTGAAAAAAGCCGACTTGTTAGGCAAAGTTATAATTAACCAGTAAGAAAGTCTAAGTTCGGGCGGAGCCGAACATTAAATACCCGGCGCAAGTATTAAATATATGTTTTTCCACCTTTCCGAAAGCTACCGCTAGATGGTAAGCCGGGGTGTATACATTTTAAGTTAATTAGCGTCCTTAAATTTCGAAATATTGAAATTTCAAGCATTTCTGAAATTTACCGTTATATGAAAAGCGGCCTCAATTTTAGTCCGATTTCAACAATTTTCAACGGTTTGCTTTTATGTGGCAAGCACAATAACCATACCGAGCTTGTTACAAATTGCTAGAACGGTTAGCGAGATACATATATGTGATCTCTAGTGGGCGGTGCTACGCCCATTTTCCAAAATTTTGTCATAAGCGTNGTTTGCTTTTATGTGGCAAGCACAATAACCATACCGAGCTTGGTACAAATTGCTAGAACGGTTAGCGAGATACATATATGTGATCACAAGTGGGCGGTGCTACGCCCATTTTCCAAAATTTTGTCATAAACGTATTTCTTGGTAAAGAATTGTTGCAATCATCAATTTTGAATAAATTAGCTTCAATATTTACTGATTTATCGAAGATTTTGTATTTCTCGAAATTACCGTTATATGGGATGTGGGCTTGGTTATTGTCCGATTTTAGAAATTTTCGGCCGTTTGATAGGACCAACAACTGTGCCAAGTTTGGAAGAAATTGGTGTAGCGGTTA
>NW_016215023.1:0-1708 GCF_001687245.7 Rhagoletis zephyria | reverse complement strand
CGTTCTCTGTGGCATAATCGACAACTTTTGCGCGGAGCAGTACATACATACATCTCAGCACTTAAATCAACAAAGTAAGCAAACAGTTTATTAAAGTAAAGCAAATTTCTGGTCACGCGAACCTCGGAGGCTCTGCGTTGCTTCAGTGGTTTAACGAACTTGCGAAACTATAATATTTACAGCGCAATTTGTGGGTCATAAATAAAAAAGAAAAGAAAAAAAAAACAGTTCCTGTGGCAAATGACTTTTATCTAAGACCTCGTAAACGGTATTTTGGATGTAGAAATACCATTGCATCATTTGTACACTGAGGAAAATAACGCGTTGGAAAAATGAATATTTTTAATTTGATTATCGTTTAGAAATTTTCGTATTTACATACAAAAAAATAGTGTAATCAAATAATAACGTATTTAATCAAATGATAATAGTTCAAAAGTAGTGTATGTAACACATACTATGTATAATGGAAATATTCTATTCAAATACGCCCATATTAAAATGAAGCATTTTGCACTTCACGGATGCTTTTTCATAATTGAGAGGGTGTATGTATAACAAGCATGCGCAGCGGTTACAACACATTACACACATACTCTAGTGGTCAGCCGATTAAGTCAAGTGACATGTTGACTAGCTTTGGCTACTTTTATTTTGTTTCCATACTATATATATATACATACATATATAATATATATTTGCATAATTTTCGAACAAAGTTTAAAATGTCGATCTATGTGGCGCTGATTAGGTACAGTGCTAGACTTTTATAAAACTAACATAAACATTAAAATATTTGTTTTCTTTATAAAAGTCTAGTACTTTAGCTAACCATCGCCACATAGATCGACATTTTAGACTTTGTTCAAAAATTATGGAAATTTAACAAACTTTAATAATAAAATTTTAAATTTTTTATTCAGAATTACTAAAAATCAATTCGATTTTCTAGTGCCTTGAAATTTGCAGTTAAACCTATTAAAATTTGATGAGCTACAAAACTGCATACCCAACATTTTTCTAAAAAATTTAAATAAAAAGTTTATAATTTGTTGGTGCAATTGTTAAAGTTTAGTTGAATTTCCATACTTTTTGTACGAAGTTTGAAANAAAGAAAAATAGCTAAAACTAGTCAAAATGTCACCTGACTTTATCAGCTGACCACAAGTGTATATAGTACATGTTAATCTAATCGCGTGCTGTGGTGTTGATTCAAACTCAACACTCGAAGATGCATTTACATGAATGGGGCTGTAGCGGAGTATGCTTGCCGCAATTTGTTGATTTCCAGAGGGTCAGTGCTCAATTCCCATCAGACGAAATAAACAGTTTTAGATTTCGATTAAATTTTTTGTCTTCAATTGATGCATTTGATGATTTTGTCTTCAATTGATGCATACGTAAGATATAAAAATACGTGTACATTTTTAAGCAAAAGTTGTTTAATTCGCTGCGCCCCACAGTGGGATTTCGGCGGAAAAGGTTACATTGGTGGAGGTCACATTTTGTCGTTTTTTATACTTATTACTAGGGAAGACAAAAATATGCACAAAAAACTTAATTATATGATCATTTAAAATGGCTCCAAAATATTAAAAATATGCTTGTTATATGCCCAAAAATGTATACAACAAACATTTTTTCGATTAACGCAAAAAACTTTTTGTACATACATACAAAATGAATTTAACAATGTATGATTGAATTT
>NW_016215022.1:0-1708 GCF_001687245.7 Rhagoletis zephyria | reverse complement strand
GGGCTCGCTGAAATCCGACTACTTCTTTGGCGGCGGTACTTAATGAACGGGAAATGTGGTTCCACTCTCTCTGAAGGCAGGTGTCAGAGTCGAGTAGCGGATGTATTGGCTGTCTGTTGTGATTGCAGCTTTTCGACGTTAAGCTTTCCTTGTATTTTTGGGCGCACATTATTAGCTGCACAGAGGCGGGTGCGTATCTTGGTTGCAACAAGAAAGTGGTCCGAGTCGATATTTGGCCGTCGGAGTATACGTACGTCTAAAACAGTGGAAGCATGCATTCCGTCTATCAAAACATGATCGATTTGGCCTCTCGTTTTTCGATCTGGAGACAGACAGACGATTTCGTCGTCATTTTGACGTTATTTTAGCCCAATGACGTTTTGACGATTTTTCTTCCAAAATGACGATTTTTTATTTCAGTTTTTCCACTTAAATTCATACATATGTACGTATGTATAAAATCTGTTAAAAGAAGACGTAATCCAAAATACATACAATCTTTTATTTATCTAGTTTTGTTCTACAACCGTCCGTTTAGGTACATATCGTCGTTTAAAGTACAAAACCGCGTATCAAGAACAGGAAAAACGTCGTATGTGAGGTTGCCTTAATTTTATAGGAGATAGTAAAACTTGTCTTATTTCAAAACGGGTATCTCTTTTATACCTAATTATCACTTCTTATATCTAAGTATCGATATTTAAGTATGAATAGATTGGGGCTTGATGCCAGAAGCTTCCGGTGAGCAAATATCTTTTTTGGCAGTTACGAGGTTTTTCAGAACTACGATACGCAGTTTTCTACTTTAAACACCGATATGTATATTAAATTTGTACTAGACTTGTAACCAAATTTTAAACTCGCATTGCTGCCACTCATTTAAAAGAGACCCTGTTACTCTTTAACACTGGATCAAAATCTTTTAAAAAACTTCCAACTAGAGGAACTCAACAATTTTAAAGCAGTTGTGTTTCATTAAATTCTAATTTTGAATTGTTGTTAAATAAAATGAAATTACAAATCAACTCTTATTAACCCATATGCAATGTGGGTTTCTTTTCTTTGATAATAGTGCGGTTTATAAAACGTCGCAAAGTGGCGTTTTTGGCGAAATTGTAAAGTTGCGAATAAAATTGTATGAACGACCTATCGCTGACGATTGCAAATGTGAAATGTTTTAAAAATACCGGGCGTTAGAGAAAAAGAAAAGTTTTTAGAATTATATTTCGAAGCAGCCTTAACTGTTTCAATTTTTCTTGAAGTATTTGAAGACAATAAAAAAAAAACTTTTTAATATACCACGCTTTTATAAATGGACTAAAAATTAGAAAATAATATATGTATCTCAGTATAGAATAGAATTTGTTTTGATAACTTTTGATTTTCAAATTTCAGCAAAAGTCATTATAAACAATTTATGAGATTGAAAACGAAAAACGTGGAGCGCATGCAATACAAAGCATTAGATTTAATTGACAATAGTCAAGCATAGACCTAAAATTTCTATAGAGAAAGTATCAATTTGAGAACGATTTTAAGCGGTCGTTGTTGAAATACCCACATACATACACATACATATGTATATTACTCTTCATCTCTTCATATCAATTCAGGTCTATTCCATGCGCCCTATGCTATACGTGTACATATATATTATATATACTGAAGTTGGTTGTCTTAGAGACGTTAACAGCAGCACTCAGAGTCG
>NW_016215020.1:0-1708 GCF_001687245.7 Rhagoletis zephyria | reverse complement strand
TACGCCGTCACACTCACCAACATACATATGGCAAAATATGCGAAAAAAAATAAATAAGGTTCAACAATAAAATTGAAAAAGCATGCAATAACGATATACATAAATAATCGTGTAATTTCAGAAAAAAAAAAAACTATTTAAAAATATATAATTCATACATTTTACGCACGTTTGATTTGTATGTATACATACTCATATTATAGTAGTAGTAAAATAAGTTCATAATACATATTAACAAGCGTGAATTCGTGAAGGTAAGAAAACAAAAACAAAATTAAATAGCGTTCAACGTTCAAAAACAACACAGGGGTCATGGACCTTTTTAGATCACAAAACTCTACAGCGAAGTTAGTAGCAGCTTTTAAACATAATTTTCAAGGAAATATCTGTCAGGAAACGGCAACAAACTTTAGAATTTATTTTGTTTGTTTCGACTATCAATCAATGTGTCCCAGTATCTCGTGATTAAAAAAGGATAACGTCATTATTTATTTAGACACAAAAAAATTACATAAATTTTGTCTGTTGCATTAAAATTTACCATGTAACCAAACAGGTTTACTTTCAAAATGACATGTATGCATAAGAAAAAAATAAATAAATAATAATACAATTTAAGTAAATTTAGTGGCGCAATTAGTTTGCCAATGTAGCACAAAAACACACATAAATAGTTCACCGTTTAATTTTTATTTGTTTTTTTTTAATTGAACAATTTTTTTTATTATTATTACTGTTTTTTTTTAAATAAATAATCGTTTATTGTAATTTATCGTTTTTTTTTTTGTATTTATACGTTTTACGTTGCAATTTTTTCCGCGTTCATCTCTTTAATTTCTTTATTCTTTGTCACTCTCGCTACACTTTTTTTTTGCTGGAAATACGAACAATAAGATCTCAACAATGTTATCCCTCAATTCTACTGGAATAGAATTTTAAAACGTAAATGAAAGGGGGGGGGCATACCAGTTCCATCTTTTTATAGCCCAATAGTTGAGAGCTACACATTTCCACATTTTCTGAGCAGCACACGATCCAAAGACAAATAAACTAGCCGGATTAGTTGTAAAAATTAGGAATTAAAAATGGTGCTGATATCGCTTGTGCATGACTTACTCCAAAGCTAATCATTCCCGCGATGAATACCAAGCTACCACGAAATTAACTACTTTGTTCCTTTTCTTTTTACTAAAATCGCGCAAAATTTTCTTTAGCTTCTTTTTTGAACTAAATTTTTCAACACAAAATTATTATTATTATTTTTTTTTTTTGTGTATGTAAGCCATTAAATCAAATCAGTACCGATAACAATATACATTTTTCATATTTATTTCTTTTTTTAGTTCTGGATCATTTTATTTTTCTTCATTGCTGAGTGCTGATGACCACGCTCNATAAACTACCAATAATTGTGCAATGTGCAAATAAGTATAGCGTCTTTTTGTTAGTTAGTGTTAGTTCTCGTTTTACTAAAAATAGTTTTTATGTTTTTCATGAAAAAAAATCGTCACTAATCAATTGCGCTTCAATTCATTTGTTTACCATTTTATTGTTAGGTGCATATGTTTTTGCGCTTTAATGCTTAAAGCTGGCAATGTAAAGTTCTTATTTCGAAACTTTGCAAGAAAGTTCAGTTTTTTTTTCACTTACATTTTGTTACTTATATGTTTGATTTTGCAATTTCGTTGCTTATATATATACATAAATA
>NW_016215019.1:0-1708 GCF_001687245.7 Rhagoletis zephyria | reverse complement strand
TCATTAAGAGTCCGAATATTCTGGGAGCATACCCTCAAATCATAGAAGGGTATCTCATCCGAGGCATATTTTTGATTTTCATTGGGACCCGAACCACCCTAATGATTAAAATTTTGCTAAGGAGGTATTTTGATTATTCCAGTGGAACTATTTAAAAAAAAATATGTTTATTGCCGAATGTAGGTGTGACCCAAAAATGCAAAAAGGCGACCCCCATCTTCGCCGAAACCAAGTAATATTCGAAATTTTCTTGTGCATATGCACTTATTTATAACAGTTATGTAATTTAAAGTGTAACTTAAAGACTAAAAACAGTGCTTACGTAAAAGCGCAAATGTCGCTTAGTAAATATTTATTTAAAGCAACATAGGGAAGTACACAAAAATATTTTACGAACAAAAAAAAAAACATCTGCACCTAAAAATTTGCTCAAATTTATGTAATAAACTTCAATTTACAATACATACAAACACTGTTCAAAAGTCACATTTTATTTACCTAAAAAGTATTACGTGGTCCACATTTGAAAAGGTAAATAAATGTTCCACTATAAAAGTTCCACATTTGCGCAATTTCAGCAGAACTGTGCTTACACTGAGTCTGAGTACATAGTTGCGCTGGACCATCTTTATAATAAACTTTCATCAAATAAATAAAGAATCAGGATGCGTCTTTTAATGCTGTTCTCGCTATTGGCCTTTGTGTCATTGTCCTACCAGTTACGAATTGGAAATGGAAATGGAAATGGACTTAGTAGACGTGTAGTTGTACGCAGGCAAGCGCTTGCAAACAGCGTAGGAAATAGCCGCCTTCGAAACGGTGTAAGTGTTGGTGGAAATAGTGGACGAAATAATCGCATTGCAAATGGAAATAGCCGCCTTGGAAATGGAAATGGACGCCTTCGAAATGGTGTAAGTGTTGGTGGAAATAGTGGACGAAGTGGAAACGCTAGACGTGTAATCGTGCGCAGGCAAGGAGGCCTCAGTGCAATTGGAGGGCGGTAAATAAAACATGGCAGTAAAGTCAACTGGCAATTACTCTAAAATTGGTTTTTCAAATAACAGTTAACAGTAGTAAACAGCCACATATAGATAAATATGTTATAATAGATATAAGCTTTAAAAAAAAATAAAGAAAAGCACAAATAAAGGAAAAAGGTACTATTACTCTCAATTGCAAAACAGTATAAAAATAATGAAAACATAAAAAGAGTCATAATCGTAAAAAAGAAAGAAATTGTATGCGAGTCCCAGACGCGGCGAAGTTAAACTTCTTTATTGCCCATATTTGAAATTGAATTTAAGATTTTAAAAAGATGAAAATCCTCTTCAAAAACCTGAAATATATTCTTAATGTGAGTAACAGTTATAAGCGGCCCGCATACCAAATTTCAACTAAATCCGTCCAGCCGTTGCTGAGTGGACTGAAGTCTTGCATGGTTCAGTTTCCAACTTCAGAATATAAAACTTTATCTCACTTCTATAGGCCACACTCTCTAATTTCACATTCAATTTTCGAAATTCGAAGAAACGTTTCAGAACTGATGACTTTGACAAAAAATGCCTCCGGAACTTTTCCAGGATTTGTCTGCACTCTTTCGGATTTTGGGACTTTTTTAAAGTTATTGGATTTTTTTTGGACATCTTCGCAACTTTTGCTTTTTTTATGAATTTTCGGTACTCGAGTATTTTTTCATGTTTTCGGAATA
>NW_016215018.1:0-1708 GCF_001687245.7 Rhagoletis zephyria | reverse complement strand
TTGATTATCAAAGACACAAACCAAATGCAAATTGATCGAATTTGGTTTGCGTCTTTGATAGTCCAAAACTGCAACAAAATTGCCGATATTTAGTATGTTGCCGTACTGCAGGATTTAATCAAAATAGTTCCAGGTGTTCCAGTCCACATAAGTGTAGAACAGCAATCTAGCTATGCAAAAACCAAAATGTGGCTCGATAGAACTTTTTGTGCTGATTTCAACCCAAACTATTTGGCTAAAGTAAAAAATTAAGAAGATATCAATGGTTAAAGTTAAATTTTTTGAGTTTTTTAAATATTATTATCTTCTGAACAATATAACCTATTAAAAAACTAATGACATCAAAATAAAGGTAATTAGGGGATATTTCACTCGGTGGACATAATTGTTTCCTTTTGTCTATATTTTTAAGCCAGAAACACCTAATAATCAAAAAATATATAAAAATATTTTTATTTTAAATGGCGTTTACTTAAAATTTGTTTTCAAAAAGGTACAGTATAACCTTTACGTCGCGTAAAAGGTATTTAAATTAGCTCTAAATTAGCATCAATAGGTTTGTAATCGGTCAAATAGTTTCCGAGATATTATAAATATAAAAAATATAAAAGTCAAACTTGAACCTTTTTTATTGGCTTTATTTTTTATTTGCGCCAAATAATCTTCATATGGTTGAAATCAGCATGAAAAGTTCTATTTAGCTACATATTTTTTTATTTCTTTATGGCTAAACGGTTGGTATTCTTCACCACGGCTATTTCGGACTATTTCTGTCTAAATGCTGGAGTACGGGAACAGGCTAAATGTGAATAAGAAAAAGTAAACAAACAAATGTCAAATTAAACTCTGATGGCCTTATTCATAAAAAATAAAATAGGTTTAAAGAGCTCTATAAAGTGACATTTTCATTCAAAATTTCGATTTATAAAGCAGTTAAAGTGTTCTTTATTTTTTATGAATTTGGGTATGAGTTTATTAAACACCCCAATGAGTACACTTGACAGTTGTTCATAAACTTAAAACGTTAAAGAAAAAGTCTTCACTTAATAGATGTTTTGCTAAGTTAAATTTAACCCAGCAAAGTCTTAATAATCCCGGAAACTGAGTGAGCACCGTAAATAATTTTGACGGCCCTAAAAATCCCCTAAATATCACCTAATTCCTCAGCAATATTTATCCGTGGTCGACCAAAGTTTATAAAGTTGGTCGGCTATCGCGACGTCAAGCGATTTTTCAATGTTTACTGGGCAATATTTTTAGCGGTTTTTCAATGTTCAACGGGCAATATTTGCAAAGCACATAAAAAGCCCAAAATAATAAACCCAGATAAGCAGTAAAAAGTCTTCACTAGATGGATGTCAGAGAACGTATATTTATAGAGAAGGACCAAGAACGGATCAGCGTGGAAACTGTCAAATACCAACAAAACTGGCGAAGCGCAATTTAAGAGCGGCCAGCCAGAGACAATCGAATTTTAACAGAGCCCAGCCATAGGCAAAATAAATTTAACAGAAATTGTCTCATCAAAGCAAATGCATGTTTTTCTTGTTAGACGCGAAATGCTGATGGCTTTTTACGTTTTAACAACGCTTTTTTGTTCTTTAAATTGGTTAATTATTTAAAATAATGGCATGCATAGGTCGAACTGTGTAATATGTGCATATTGTGTACATGCATATGTATGCGAGAGATACAATTTTGTGAATCT
>NW_016215017.1:0-1708 GCF_001687245.7 Rhagoletis zephyria | reverse complement strand
CAGCTAAATTTCTAATGCTAATGTTCAAGAATGTTACTATTATTTCCTACACTAGCGACATTAAAAGATTTAGACTATCAGGGTTTATTTATCAAATCAAATAATTTATCTGCAAGAGAAATAATTTCTTCAGTACTTTGATTATTACAAGAAGTCATATGAATTTTTATTTGTTGTGGTAACTTTCTACTCCATAATATAAATAAAAGTTCTTTACTGACAATTGATTTAGAACCTGCTAAAGATTTCATATATCTATAAAGTTCTGATGGTAACCGATCACCTAGTTCGGTATTTGAAAATAATTGTTCTAATACTTTCTTAATCTTACTTCTTACTAATATTAGTGGTATTCATCTAAACCGATAACTTTATCAAGCAGATAATCTTATAAGTTTATGCACTCTGTTACATGAACGACCCACACTCTCTTTTCGTTTACACATTCGACAATAGTCGTGTTTTCTTTGGTTATAAAGCGCAGTGTCACTAACATTATACTTCTAGCACGGGGATAAAGAAATTATAGAAACTACCTCACTAAATTGGAAAAAATTCTATTTACGAGATATCTATTTAAATAAATGTATTTGTATTTATTTGAAGCAAGTTATAAGAAACAATGGCAGAATGTCTGTTTGTGTATGAATTCATTTGTCACGGCTACCAAACTTTGCGAATTATCAGTGAAACAAAACAAACAGACGGGATAATAATTGAACCAGATCTCTATCAGGATCATATCGTTGTTGAATTTGTAGCAAAATTTGTATGCGGATCCCGATTATTGCCTAAGAAAACATAGCTAGAGTTGCGACAGAGTTGCATTGTCTTCAGTTTATCAAGTTTATTCAGTAAAATCGCTGGATAAATTTATCAGAAATGTGTAAACGAGTTTCCATACAAATTTTGACAGTTCATTTATAAGGTTTACACAATTATAAGTTTATACGGTTTACAATGCATTTATAAGGTTTGATGAATACCCTTATTATAAATGTGAAAGTTTGGATGTTTGGGAAATCATCACGCGGAAACGGCTGAACGGATTTGCATGAAATTTGGTATGCAGATAGCTTATAGCCCAGATTGGTTAATAGGCTATTTTTTAAGAGTTGCCACCTGTTAAAAAAGTTTAATTTANTTTTTTTAAGAGTTGCCACCTGTTAAAAAAGTTTAATTTATTTAATATGCGGGAACGACTGAATAGATTTGGATGAAAATTTGCACACAGATAGCACACCTAGATTTGAAAATAGGCTACTTTTCTTAAGAGTTGTCATCTGTTAAAAAAGTTTCATTAAATTAATACGCGGAAACGACTGAATGGATTTGCATGAAATTTTGCACACATATAGCTTATGACCTAGGTTAGAAAGTAGGCTCCTTTTTTAGGAGTTGCCACCTATTAGAAATGTTTAATTTAATTAATACGCCGAAATGAGTGATCTGATTTGCATGGAAGCTTTCACACAGATAGCTTATGACCTAGGTTAGAAAGTAGGCTCCTTTTTTAGGAGTTGCCACCTGTTAAAAAAAGTTTTAATTAAATGAATACGCCCAAACGACTGAACAGATTTGCATGACATTTCGTACAGAGATAGCTTATGACCTACAGTGGAAAATAGGCTGATTTTTTAGAAGATTTGCCACCTGTTAAAAAAAGTTTTAATTAAATTAATACGCCCAAACGACTGAACAGATTTGC
>NW_016215016.1:0-1708 GCF_001687245.7 Rhagoletis zephyria | reverse complement strand
TACGGAACTACAAATTTGGTTCACCAGTTCGGGGTTTCCCTACAGGGAAGACATTGCACAACCACCAACCCCACCTTCCTCCCTTTTAAACATACATACATATGTAAACGCTGGATGAATAGATATGCAATCATTTAAATTTGAGGTGTTGAGTGGAGTAGAGGTTATGTTGTGTTTGTTCGCCATTGTGGCGTTTTCATGAATAGGATTGCTATTCCCTGGCATTTGCGACAAACGATCAACCCCACGGCGAGCTATTCGAAGTGAGTGGCTCTTCCATGACATTAACAACATCGCAAAACTTTTGCTGTGCAAATTGTGAAATTCCAAAGCGATTGATAAATATGCAGAAAATGTGTAAAGAGAAACGTTGAAGTCAAAGACAAAGAGAAAGAGAAAGGAAGATTGGTCACAGCCGTCTACAATGCCGATCATCATCGTCTGCAGTCAGCCTTTTGTTAACCAAACTGGAATCAACCAGTTAGCCAAATGAGGAATTTTGTTTACATACATACATACATACATACATACATATGTATGCATTTACTTTTGTGGGTGACTAAGCACTGCTGCATTGTTCGATAAGTAGTTGAAAATCGTAAATTTTGGGGCAAGTTGACTTCTTTACTTTTTCAAGCTTGATAGTTCGTAGAACGAGTATAATTTTACTTTTACTATTAATTTGAACTGAAATTACATATTTACACTCCTTAAAAATTGTTTCAGCTTCGGCACGTTTATGTATGTACATGCAGCGGTCGAAAAATGTATAGCCGCACTAAATATTGACTAAGTTAAACTATTTCTTTTTTGTTATTTAATTGTAGTTATTTTTATAAAAATCCAAATTTCAAAATTTTGTGCAATATTTAAACACAAAAATTCAACAAACTTTCGCAAAAATTTCACGCTTTTTATTAGATTTCTTAGAAGGGTTTTGGGTATGCAATTTTGTAGCCCATTCAATTCTGGTACAATGAAATGCAAGTTTGTCACAGATTTTTGGTCACAATTGCTTCCAAATAACGAATAAACACCAATTATTTTTATATGGAAGAAAACCATAACATCTTCAAAAACATTATAAAAAATCTAATTAAAAACCAAGAAGTTTGGAATTTTTTAAAATTTTCCACAAAGTTTGAAACTTAGATGTCAAGGTTTTTTTGTTAAGAATAGCTGAAATTGAATAACAAACAAGTAATTTTTAAGCAAAAAACCAAACCGACTTCAATTCTCATATAAAAATTTAGGATCTTTCGAAATTGGTTGGCGTGGTCCAAAGTTATGCGGTAACATACATAAAAAAAAAAAAATAAATAAAAAAAAAATATTCCGACGAACTGATAGCCTCCTTCTTTTTAGCAAGTCGGTTAAAAATGAAATGAATTGAAAAGNTTTATTTTTTGCCTTTAAATTCATTTGTATTATGTTTTTTTTTTTAAACTTGGTTCATTTTTTGTGGTAAAAAGCTTTGAGTCAATGAAAGGTACAGTAATTTTTTTTTTTATGAAAGTAAAATTGAATGTTTATCGCAAATAATGCTTTTTGAATTTTTGAATTTTGAACCTTCGTATATGAGAAGTTGGTTAAAAACATTAAATAGATAAAAAAATAAATTTTTTTATAAAACAACAATCGAAATTTTTTAACAGCCGCCTTTATTTTGTTGCCCAATAAGTTCTCTAATTGCTGTCAAAAAATCATA
>NW_016215015.1:0-1708 GCF_001687245.7 Rhagoletis zephyria | reverse complement strand
TTCAGCTTCCCTTAGAAGGACAAAATATACATGAAATAGTGATGACGCAATTTAAATTAAATTTTCCGACAGACACGCACCGACATGTCTATTGTGACTTTCTCATTTTTTTCTTCCCTGCAATCGGCCATACACCTTCTCATCAGCCTTCGAATAGCAGCGCTAAAAGCAGATCTTCAAATGCAGCTTCCAAACAAATGGTCTTACTGAAAATCTACTCCTAAAAGCGACTGGCTGAGTCCTCAGCAGCTTGTGAATAAATTGAATCTGCCGCAAACATCTTTTTGCAATCTGCGGCAATGTTACGTTTCAGCAATTGCGTTATACTGCACAAAAGAATCAATAATACCGCCGCATCGCGTTGAACAACGTTTATGCATATTATTTTGTCAAAAATTTCAATTTTTGCCTGTCACATGCCTTATGAAACTCGCTAAGGAGCGAACGTCAATAGAACCTGTATACTGCTGAGTTGCAGCGAATAGTTCTAACCATGTGAGTATGGCGTATAAATGTATTCATATATTATATACATATCTGTGTTCGTATGGAAAAGTAGCTTATGTCGAAAGGCCGGCTTTAGTATAATGCGGCATTCCCTTTATTTTTTAAACGACAAGGAATTTTTTGATGAGACTTAAAAAGAATATTGACTTGCTAGTATCGGAACTATTTCTTGCACGTTTATTTGCTAAAAGTTGTTTAACGGCTTAGCGCCCGTAAGTCATTCGCAATCGTATGCTGCGAATGCCGATTTATACTAAAGCCAGCCTTTCGACATAAGCTACTTTTCCATACGAACACAGATATGTATATTCATTTTTTTTTATTTATTTATGTTAACATGTGCTTCTGCAAATAAATACGCAGACTGAAAATTCAAGCAGCCCAGACATCGAACTTTGTTAGTAACAACATACATATTCCAACACTATGAGTAAATTTACAATAATTAAAATTATATTTGTACACATTGTATATCTATGAAGCCTTTAGAAATAATCGAAGTAGAATTTCATACCAATTTCATCTCACTTATCGCCCAATAAGCCGCACATTTATGTAGGTCTTCCCTGCTTTAGCTCAAAAGGCTTTGTTACTCTTCAGACCCAAATATTTACCAACACAACTGCACTTTGAAACCAAATATTTATTTGGAAGTCAACAGTTCATACATCATACATATGTAAATATATGTATATGAATATCTATACGAAATTTTGCAACAAGTTTTAGCTCATCTCACAGGAAGAATGCACGGGTGGGAATGANGAGAAACATAAATGAAGCGAGTGCAGCTGTATGCATGAAGAGTAAAAGACGAATTATTGATCGAAACTTCAAATTTCTTGGAACATCAATGTAAATATTAGCAATTTGAAATCAAGCACCTCAATGCAAAAATACTTATGTACATTAGACTACATCACTCCCCATGCAAAAAAAAATAATCGGTACTGTGTTTTCATTAAAATTATAAAATTTATTATATTTTAAGACTTGGACCATACCATTGAAAAGATTTTTAAATATTTTTACGCATATTTTTTAAGCTTAATCTATTTTGTCATCTGCTAGGATTTTTTTTTCAAAAGGTTCGTTAAGAGACTATTTTTATTCAAATATAATAAATTTTGTAATCCTGGCAGAAAAAACACAAATTTTTTTGGTGATACAGTCGAAGGTAAATACATATACATATCTGGAT